>NW_027103936.1:386879-409328 GCF_902728285.1 Clytia hemisphaerica
GGACCTGAGCAGTTGTATCTAGGGTTTGTATTTACGATTCTAGTGACCCTATAAATATTTTGCTTGCAACTTGCGAATCGAGTGACTTGCCTGAATCGCTTCGCAATTCTTATACATATACACTAGTTCTTTATAACACTTTTTGCTTTTATGCTTGGAGACATCACGCTACGGAAAGTGATATATACTATCCCGCTACGGAAAGTGATATATACTATCCGTAGATCTAACATGATTTTTTTTCCTATCCGTAATTCCGTTTTCAGGGGGTATTGGGTCATTAACAGTTAGGTAGGGTCAGGGTTGCTAGTAACGGCTTGTCACTGTGCCGGGTGCATACTCGGCGCCTTGGGCCCCGCAGGGTTGCTAGTAACGGCTCGAATTTCAGTCAGGTTAAAAAAGGGGTACTTTTACCCATATTATAATGACATTACCCCCGTCTTTTTTGTCATTCTATAAGTATTTCCAAATTTTGTCTTCTGCTGTGCGAGTGTGGCTCAATGGATAGCGTGTTGGCTTCCGAATCAGAAGGTCTTTCTTTAGTGGTGGTTCGAATCCGACCCGGTGCGATGATTTGATTGGTCGAAGAATGATTGACAGGTATTAAAACTTAGTCAGAAATGAGAAACTAAGTCTCAAACAGTCAGTAGAAGCAAAGATACAGAAGAAAGATAGCAAAGGAAAAGGAGTAGAAGGAGTGTTAGATATACGGATAGTAGTTATCACCTACCGATATCATTGATGTAATTTTTTTATTATGGCACAATTCTAAAAACAAAAACACGAACATTTGGATAAATGCATTTCAGAAATGGGTGAAAGGCTCGTGGACTTGAGGAGAACGGGAGAACATATCCGAATACGAACCATATAATTTGAACATTTCATTTGTGATCATTTTATGTGGATATACGAAAGAAAGAGTATGGCACTGATTACGAACCTGACTCACTGATAATAATGCAGGCGTCTTATTGCAAAGGAGCCGAAAATACAATTTTTATGAAGAATCTTCTTCCCGATAATATTGTTTGAATGTTCGGGTAATGGATTATTGGTTTTGTTGCTTGATATTATATTTATGATATGTTTATCTGCAACAATTTGAAAGTGATATGGGATGGGATGATTTGTGTTTTGAAGCAATACATCGTATTTCTATCAATACATCATAAATTTTCTGTCTTAATTCTGGAGTCCCCATTTCAGATAGCTCTTTGAAAAATAATAAAATCAGTCATATAATTAACCAGGAATGATATGGCATTTCGTGAAATTAGGATTAATACCCCTCGTATCATTTTGAAACACTTTGAAATAGCCCTCACTTCGTTCGTGCTATTTCAAAGTATTTCAAAATGAAACTCGGGGTATTAATCCCTAATTTCCCTCAATATTCATATAATTACTATTACAAAACCTACAAATATTGACTGACCACTTGCTCACAACTTACTGAAACTGTGGAATTGCAATTCAGGTGTTGAACCGTGATTCAATTGATCAAATACTTGTTAGAAATCCATTCCCAAAACAATATTTGTATTTTTTAGGATTTCATTCCCATAATGCAATAGCGCCTGGTCAAAAAACGGCTTTGAAGGGTCAAAACTTTCATTGAATTTATATTAGGTGCAAGGTACTTAAGTAACCTACTCTCGGGTACCTAATAACCGTTCCCCCCCCCCTGCTTAATAATTTTTGGAAAAATATTTTGAAAGTTCCCCTCTTTTGTCCTAATTATGCTGTATATTAGCCTCATTTTCAAAAATTTTCCACCCCCGCCTATTCCAACCCCCCGGCTATTAGGTACCTGAGAGTACATCAAATTTGTGACATTTTGGTATGCGATATGACCGTGTTTTGAGAAAGTCAGTTTTCAGATTTCATTTGCCACTACCATAAATCAAATGAGCTTAGCGGTCTAACAAAGACATAACTTGATAATAATCTTCTTACGGGCACAGTAAACCTCTGAAGGCCCTTGAAAATTGACCATCTGAGGAAAATAGTCCTCCCACGGAAAATTACGGCAGCCTATTTTTAAACACAATAACGCAACTTTGTTGTCATTCCAAGTCCTATTAGACGAGCGCGGTCCTGTCAAATTCGAGATAGCATATTCGTCAGATTGTTTCTTAACCCACCCTTTTGGAGCTTTAGCCTGGTGGACAGAAAACAATTATGATCTGATCTCAGGTTACAGAGACAGGGGTGTCTTAGATAAAAATGGCAAAATAGACATGGAAAACAAAACAAAGGTTATATGCACTCTAAAAGTGTCTTCCCTTTATGTATATATTCATTCTAAAACTATGAACCCAGGTAAACTAGATTTTAGCAAAAACTACACTGCGAGCGAAATGGCATTTCTCACTCTTTTTTATTATATTAACAATCTCAATAATCTGCACCACACGCGAACCAGTAGACTTTAAACTAAAAAATCAACCATTTGATTCCTTTAATAAAACATCATCATATCGACAAGTATCTGAAACACGCTCATTCTCACTCGTTGCAGTAAAAAATCTCTTCCGTTTTCTAATAACCTTATTAATAACCATTTCAATATTACAGACGTTAATATTGGAGTTTCGAGCGGGCAATCATATGATAAAAGTGAAAGGTAATTTATATAGTCATTACATGTCTGATCATCGTGTTTTTTTTAGGTATCTATACAACTGTTACATATTTGGAAATCAGAGAAAAAATTTATGTTAAAGGAAACTCAGAAGAATTTAAACTATGTGGAAAAAGAAAACCATATGATCTGCTTGAGCTTAACAGGGCCTTAACATGTGCTCTCCGTTTTGAGTTCTTTGAAAAGTAATGCAATACAGCCCGTCTCCACAGCTTAAGTTCCATAGGAAGCTAAGCTGTGGTGCTCACAGTCCCCAAACAGTACACTGCTAGGCTGTGAGACAGTGTTGTATTTAGGCAATAGGTAACGCAGTTTTGCAATGTGTTTGAATGTTTTGACTGGACAGCCATGTCAGAAAATCAAAAGCAGCCGGCGTGGCGACCTTTTTTTTCGGATATGTTCTAAGAGCATATTTCAGCTAGAAATTTTGATCTGTTCTGATCAGATCTTCAAAAATTAATCACCTAGAAATGACGATGTGTTCTGACGAGACAGGGGTATAACCAAGGTTATATAACGTGTTCTTGTTGTCTTGGTAGCCCTAGAAATTTTCAGAACACATCTTTCGTAGAGAAAAACAAATATCTTACAAGTATATCTTGGTTTAAACTGTTTTTTCTAGATTTTGGAACACTTCAAACCATAAAAATAGTGATAAGCTTAGTGCAATAAAGGTTTCCTAGAAATCAGAACACATCATTGTATAAAGAACTGTAAGGTCATAACATTTGGTCTCCTAGAAGATAAGAACACATATTTCTAAAAAATCTCTTCACCGGCTGCTTCTGAGAAAATCGCATTCGTTTGTGCGCGCAGAATGGATGTTATGAGATTAGTACTACATTATATATACCTGTGACGAACGATGACCACAATCATTCCAAAGGAAAGAGAAACGATGCTTCATCTACATCAAAGCCTAACACAAGGACTTTCTCAAATACTAAAAAAAACAGGAAGAAATTTTGATAATTTCTTTGTTTACTTAAAAAATTTATTGGTTCAACAGCACAACGTGTTGGACACATAATATAATTCAATTTGAGTAAACAAAAAAATTTCTTTGTTTTGCTTAGGCTCTACATTAAGATTGAGTGACGATCCTAATATATCGTCTATTTCAAAATTTGTATTAAAGTTCGATTCTATTCAAGATAGTCTCCAATCATGCAAATTTTTTATTTCCAGCTAACAAAAGATCACGGACAATCTAATTTTACGCAACTACACTTCAGATTAGTAAAGTAGTTGTCGAAAAACTAAAGGTCGAAATAAAAATATATTAATATTGCAGAGGTCAATGTTATGAATTTCAACGACAAGAAGCTTTCTCTTTCTAAAAACTAGGTCGTTGTTACAAAAAATGGTGACAGGGGGGTAGCAAGTGGTAACAGGTTGAAAACGGTGGTTCTGAGGGGTCAAAAATTTGAAACCCAGGGGTTGGAGAGGGGGTACTAAGGCAAAATGGATGTCGGGTGTGTGTCACATCCTTTAAAGTCCTTCAAAGGGGTACAAAAACCATTAAAAAAAGCTAAAATTATCAAAATGAAAAATCGACTCCCTCAAACGGTCATAAATTTTTGAAATTTGAACTAGAATTTTGGCTGAAATTTTGGAGAGGTCTCTCTAAGGGTGGCATAAACGTCAAAAAATTAACAAAGTTTTCGAAATTCAGTCTCTCTAAAAATAAGGGTCGTTTTCGAACTATGCCTCGGACATAACCGTCATCTCGTCTTTACTAACTCATCCCCAGGTTAAAATGAAATTTCTAGGTTGAAAGATGTATCTACATATCATACTAGAATTGATTCTAGAATAAAAAGGCTAATTAAAAGTATCTATTAAAACAATAAAATAATTCTCAAAAGAGGCAACAAATCGTAAATAAACGGCTAAGCTAAAACACATTGGGGAATTGATGATGTAAAAAACATAATGGAAATTAATCTCTAGGTAATACCATTTCTAAACAATTGTAGTTTTTAATGTCTTTTTGATCATCAATTGATGGCTTTAAAGTCATTATAAAATACGCTTCCAAAATCTTCCTTTTTCTTGCAAGTGACGGGGCTTTGCTAATGACTTTCCAAGTAAACGAATGTTCTGGGTTTTTGATTAGATGTTTTGAAGGTTTTGATCTCCCTGAATCTATTGTGTTCCTTCCATCTTGTTTCAGCATTTCGGGTAGTGCCCCCAATGTAGACTGCTTTGCAAGAAAGAACATTCCCCTTTCTATAATAACATTACTTGGATGACGAACTTTATCTTTCACGCAAAACAATTTTCTCACTTTCGTGGTTTTCCAAGTATAAATTATTTCAACTTTCTCGTTAGTGAACTTTCGTAAATTCGCTTTCATAATTGATTCATTTTTTGGGCAGTAGGGAATTTTGAAGAACTCATCCTTGAATGACGTTGCGATACGGTATGCTCTACTAAGTTCCCCTTTGTTGATGACACTTCACTTGTATTGTAACGGTACTTTGGATGACCAGTGAAAAGGTCATTCGTTTCGTTTCGTTTCTTTGTTTACCAATTTCGCGGCTCCATTTGATAATCTGATAATGGAAGAATATTTTTGGACTTTCTTCGATTGCGAATTTTATGTTTTTGTGGTGGTTGTTGAGGGTGTCGATTTGACCTTTCTTTCGTCTGACAAGTGTTTAATAGTTAGTGTTTTATTTAGCTGAACAAACTGATGAATTCATTGACGATAATAAAAGGGAAGAATATCACGAGTACTTACGAAAGTTACCTAATGACCTTTCAAAGAACGTTTAACGTCGAACGGTTGACGTCGACTTGCCCCTCTTTTTCTTGTTTTTCTTTCTTCTCGTACTCTTTTCCTTCCTGGAAATTTTGGGCTCTGCTGGGAAGCCTATTACAGGGAACCCAGATCTTCTGAAGTGTTCCGGCATTTCCAGCCTTTTCTGTCTTTATCTTTCTCTGTCACTGACTACAGCAACGAAAATGGCATCCGAGAACAATCAAAGCAAGATTGAGTGCAGCTTTTACCACAAAGTTTTGAAATCGAAAGCAGGGAAAACTCGCCATAAAAGAAATGCACCCAAAAGCGCTGAAAAAAAACATCCACCACCTGAGCCAGCCGATCCTCATATTCTCCTCGATGACACGTCAATCAAACTTCATCCTGTCAGGTTTGACAAAATCAACGGTGATATGATCAGGACTTCGAAGACAAAAGGCGGTGCAGGCCCTTCAGCGCTGGATGGCGACGCATCCTTTACTCGAACATCTTTAAGACCGAATCAAACGATCTATGTACGTCTCTAGCTGAAATGACGAAACGTCTATGCACCACTATCCAATCAGATGGATCTCTTGAAGCCCTTCCAGCCGGCTAATTCCCTTGAACAAAAACCCAGGCCTACGACCGATCGGTATCGGCAAAACACTACGGAGAATCATCGGCAAGACAGTATAAAGATTGCTAAAACAAGATATCACCGATTCCGTCGGATAATTGCAAGTATGTATTCATGCCCTTAAAGATATTCAACAAACAGGAATGTGAAGCCGTGATGTTAGTCGGCGCAGTGATTTTTTTCCCTCAACGGACGAAGACCTACGCTAGCGGTCGAAAACCTTCAATACTTTAACTTGTGGTTTTCCAGCAGCCGAAGACCTACAGATTTAATGTGTGATTAGTTTTCAATGGTAGAAGACCTACACCAACGGCGAAGACCTGTAAGACTTAGATATTTATAAATCTAAACATTGCCCAGTGGCTGAATGCCTAGTCAGTACACAGATCCGATATCTACGGCTTATTTCAAAATTCACTGCAGTAGAAACGATAAACGTGAGTTCACCTTAAGGGCTCTGACCATAGTCGGAAAATTGATTTTAGTATCTGAACATGAAACTTATGATTTAGATTCTTTAACACTTTTAACAAAGAATTGCTTTTATAAATTGCTTTTTAATCAAATCCCTTAAGAGTAATTAAGAACTTAATTGCAAAAATGACGTTATGAACTTTAAAAAGACGTTAATAATATGTTGCATCACCTTCTTTTATAAAAAGTGCTAAGTTTTAATGGGTAATTAACCTTTTTGTTTCGAAGTTTTTCGAAGAAAATTGTTCTAAAAAGATGTGTAAAAAGTTATGACTGTTTTATTAAGCAAAATCCAGATGAAAAATTGATGAAAAACCACTATTTTGAAGATTTCGAGACAAAGAAGCATTTACAAAAATTGTCCGCAAAAATTTTTATTGTTCGGTAAAAGATACACCATCTACTGCGAAAAATTTTTATAATGTTTTTTCTTCGCCGAAACTAAGCTCTTCAAAGTTGAAATACTCTTCCTCGCAAAAGTCTTCATTTTCTTCTTCATCAAATTTTTTCAATGCAATATTTGAATTTTTAGATTCAGGAATAGTTTGTCTAACAGAGAATATATAACATGCTATAGTTTTGTTGGTTACATCAGTCAGAAAACACATTTTAAACACGGCAATTATGAAAAATTCACTATGGTCAGAGCCCTTAAGTACTAAAAAAGTAAATAATTCAACCCGCATTGGCTATCAAACTATTAAAGTCTTTGTTTGGATTGACCGAATACCTGTGATGGAAGAACTTTTGGTTCTGGATCTGTATGTCAAAATAAAATTCGTATACAGGGTGTCCAGGAAAAAAGTATTGAGAGGTACCATTTCTATGGAAAGAAAGTTCTTGTGCGTGTTTTCACTAAACTTGCAGTTTTTATCAAAGTTTCTTTCTGTACCATTTTAATTGTCATGAGACATCTTTTATGAATAACTTTTTCAAAAAACAATTCTCAATAACTTTAACGTCATGATAGACTAGTAAACTAGTCGTTGAAAACAGACCCATATACAAAAAATCAAGCTCCAAATAAAAAGAATCAAAGGGGTGAAGTTGCGTCTCTTTTCTGAATTTCAACGACTAGAAGCTACTTCCCTCAAAAAACGTTGTTTAATTTTACAACTTTTTTTAGGTTTTTGAGAATCCATCCAACTTTTTTGACAAAATGATATTTCATAGTAACATTGAACATGGGAACATATAAATAAATGAGCATTTCTAAAAACGCAATAAACAGAAAGAAAAATAAATGCATTCCCGCACGGGTCAGACATACAGAAATCTGTATGTCTCTCCTTACGATTTTAGGGGAAGAAAAAAAGGCGTTGGAAGTAGCTTCTAGTCGGTTATTTTCCTTTTCTCTCACGCGCTCTGAATATTTAATTAGTGTTTACATTATTTGATTGACAGTTTTATTATAAGGTTATAAGTAATAACCGACTAGTTTACTAGTCTAACGTCATGAAAATTGTAAAGAAAGGCTGCGTTTAGACCAGCCTGGCATTTGTAATTGCTTGCAGTATTCTTTTGAATTCTATTGTTCCACGCAATTGTTCGGTTTGTCAAATGCCTAATGATGCCAGCGTGTTGGCATTTCGTTGGCATTTGAAATGCCATTTTGAGCAAAGGAATCCCCTTTTCTGGCATTTCAAATCAAACAAAGGAACCAAAACAAAGAGAAAAAATGACATTTTTGATTTTTTAAAGTATTTGCACGTTTTTTATTCAGTTCTTTCTATAGATTGTAAAATTTGCGAGATTTGCCATAGCCTAGCCCTACGGCAAAAAGTTTCAGTCTTAATGACTGCAGTTTTTGAGAAATTCCATGCTTTCCATTGTTTGATATGTCAAAGTTGAACTTGAGGGAATCACCTTTTCAGTAATGACTCTAAAAAGACGATTCCTTAAATGCCATGACAGAAAATACAATGGAAAAGCTATTAAAATCGAATCCCTCATGAGCAAATGCCAAATTACAAATGCCAGTTGGTCTAAACGCAGCCAAAGTTACTTATTTTTAATCATAATGACTCTTTGTAACAGCAATTATTTTGTTGGTATACATTTTCTTACATTTTGTTAAACACACGCAACACCCTTCTACTCAGAATCATGTTCCAACTCGATACTTTTTTTCGGGACACACCGTATTGAAGGAAAACTGTAACTCCGCGGGAGTGCCGCTGGAAAACCGTAGGTTTTTACAGGCTAACGTATCTTCTTCCATTGACGGAAAAAAAATCCGCGTCGACGCATCAACGTAGTCAACCGAGAAGCATTCTTACACAAAGTAAATATCATCTGTCCCTCAATTACAACCCTTGCCTCAAATTGCTATGATACGCCATCCAGACTCTTCGTCCACGGTGGGGTCGAAATTCTTTCATCCGAAGTCACCACGCAGGGTGACCCTATCGCCGGCCTGCGGTACGCCAACGCAACAATCCCTTTGATTCTCTTCGCCGCCAGCGAGATACGTAACACCAACACTCGAGCAGCAGGATATGCCGACGAAAAATTCGGAGGCGGTACGATTCGTGGGCTCAAGTAAATATGGGATATGATACTTCGCTGGGGCCCCATATATGGCTACTTCCAGCGTGCAGACAAAACTTTGATCATCGTCAAACCACAACATCTAGAACATGCCCAAAAAGCATTCAAAGACACGAATATCCACATCACTACCGAAGGAAAAGAACACCTCGGAGCTGCCGCGATGAGTTTGTTACTGAGAAGATCAGCACCTGGATCGGCGAAATTGAGTTATTGTCAAAGATCTCTAAAATCGCCCCTCAAGAAGCCTACACTTGTTTCACGGCAGGTTACAAACACAAGTTTAACTTCACAATAAGAACCATCCCCAAAATTCAACACGACCTCCAATAGCTAGATCAAGTACCATTTTTGAAATCTTTGGTATGACCCGGCTGGGGGTTGATCCGACAACCTTGCGCACCGTAGCCGGATGATCTACTACAGCACTACGGTCGGTTACTTACTTATTGTGTTATGTGATGAAATGAATATCAACTATTTCTAAACTATGGCGAGTAGATCTAACATTAAATCTCAAACCTGGGCTAAGGTATGATTATAAATCTTATGCTAATGATAAAAATAATATGTAGGGGGTGCAAAACTTCAGATTATAATTTTATATGAAAAGAAGGAAGAGTTTCTAAGAATCTTGCAAGATTTTAGGTAATACCATACTTGCAATTCACAAAAGAATTATTCTCAATTTTTTTCATAAGCTTGCAATGTATTTTATCGACATTTTTCAATGCTAAATGCAAAATTCCAACTGCATGTATACTTTTGAATAACTTTTCTCACTTTTTCTCTTTTTTTTGACTTGATGAAAATAGTATGCCAAAGTTGAGAGCCTGTGTCATAATGATATCATAATTTGAATTTCATACTCTCTAAAATTATTCCATAGTCTTGAGTCAAATTTATAAATATTAGTAGACTTAGGGCCACCGTTTTCAACTGGTTACCACTCTTACCTCGTTACCACATCGTTACCACTCGTTACCACTCGTTACCTCTTTAAGTAACAACGTTTGTTTGTATATAGCACATTCCCAAATGACATTTTCTCTACGTTTTCTTTATACTAGGATAATTAATTTTAATTATTAGGCAATTATTTTTATGCCATACTATCTCCGATCCTTTCACGCTTGTGACTTCTGAATTCATTCTAATTTTGATTTGATGGGAGAAGGTTGTTTTGGACACGACTTGACTTTCTCAAGAAATTCAGTGGAAATTTATCGTTTTATTATGGCAAAGTATCTCATATCCAGTTTCTTGTTGTAGTGATTACTCGCCTTTAGTTCTCACTACCTTTCTGGTCAGCATCTTACACATCATCTCACTGAGTTTTTCTGCTGTTTCCATTTTTTCTTTTTCATAGGCTTAGGTTAGGTTTTTGTTTGGCCTCTGGTCTTCTCTGTTTGGCCTCATTTTTCTCTTTCTGTTTGGCATTTTATGGTTTACACATTTTTAGATTAAGTTAAGTTAGGATTTAAGTTCTAGAATTTTCTGTAAGTTTGTCATTCACTTTTCTCATATTTATCTCAGTTTAATCATTTCTGTTAATTAGTCAATTAGTCATATTTTCTCTAATTAGGATCAAATTTTGTCTTGTCAAATATTTATGAATTTTTCGTTTTTCTTTCTTCATTCAGTTTGAATATATCTATTCTCGTATTCAATCCTCTCGCGTCAAAAGATTATTTCGGACACACCCCAGGTGCGATGCACTAGGCCCACATCCCGGGAGACGTAGACATTGATGATTTCGATTTCGATGGTTTGACTCTGTCAGTCTGTTAAAACAAATCTATTCAAAATTGTAGGTTCCTTAAAAATATGGGAATAAGTGAGTGGTAAACCACAAAAAAATTCAGCAACCAGAAATTAAAATGAGGATATTACTTTTTTGATTTTTGCAAAATTTCAAAGGGCAGGTACAAAACGCCTACTACCTACTAAAATATGTCATGAATTAAAGAAAAACATTCTAGAAGGGTATATAACTCATAGGGTTCGAAATCAGGACTTAGCTTGGTAAAATAACCATTAACAGAGATGTTTTGAAGTCCAAAAATGCTTTCTTCCGTTGTTTTTTTCTTGTGCTTAGTTACACTTTCTCTCTTGTTTTTACGATTATACTGTGCCCTGCAATTATAAAATCTGTTTTTGCAAACCTCTAAGCTTTGAAGAATGGGGGTAGGTTTGAGGTTTGAAATCTTGGAAAGTAAAAATATTTGCTCTGAGTAAGTATCTGGAGGTGTTTTTATTTTGAGCCAGACTTCCCACTCGATACACTCTATACTTGGGGAGGATGCCAATTAAGAAATGTTTATATACTTAGCAAATTTTTTAAAAACCTTTCCATGTTTTTAAATCTTGAGTTGTACATCAAAAGAAGCATATTGTATTGATGTGTAGATCACGGAAATGGCTGTATTATAATCATTTTTTACCTAAAAAAATTTCAAGGAAAAACAAAAAAACCCTATGTCAGCAAGACATATTGCTGATGTCTGCTAGTATCAGCAAAATTACCTCAGCTTTGGTCCAAATTTCACGTGCCAATAGAGACGTGCCTTAAAATTTGCTAGTGTTTTATGATTTTTGGTTGCTATGCCCTAATAGAACATAAGAAGAAGCATAACCCAAAAATAAACATTTCCTTGGATTTTTAAATAAAAAACAACAAGAAAAATAGTCGATGCTGTAGGAATATTTCGACGATCTTTATGTCATCATTTTCAACCACATACTAAAAACATTTCAAATGTTACAATTTATCTCCTGGCAAACAGATTCCATGGTCAACGAATAATATATTTTCATTTTTCAGAATTATGCAGTTTGGTAACTCCGTGTGCATGTAACTAAAACCAATGCTACAAACAAGGATATTTTAGATGCTGTTGATTTGGAAGGTTTTCAAGTTGCTACTGAGGTTCCAATAGGTGTCAATGGAATGCTATTTTTATTGTGGATACAAATACACTTTCTCATTCAGATGGCATTCTGTCAGATGACAATGTTTCGTACAAAAACATGGAACTTCCTATAATCTTTTGACAAGATACAGGTTTTTTTCTTTATTAGAACCCAGTTTATAAGAACATTTAGGCTGAAATTCGTCGAAAAATTAAGAACATCGTAAGAACATGCCCAGCCTCAGTTTGGAAAAAAATGATAAGAAACTACAATTTTTTCCTCTTTTCAAGCAGTTTAAACCAAACTTAGGGATTGATTTTCTAAAATCGAGAGTCAAATATTGTCCAAATTTTACCAACTTTAAGTGCTCTTTATTTTGCATGATGTTCTCGATTTAAAGTAGTCCGAAAAATTAAGAACGCATTTAAGAACATTTTAGGCTGAAAATTGCTAAAAAAATAAGCACATCCAGGCTCAGCCAAATTTTAGGTGTTCTAATAAAAAAAAAACGTGTATCGTGATGAGGATGGGAATACCGAAATTCATTCTAAATCGTTAAAAATAAACAAACTTCAACTTGATAAACAATTCCAAGATAATGAATACTTGGTGACAACAACTTTTTATCGAAATTTGGTCTTGTTAAGACTTCACAAGAAAAGTTTACGATGTCAGGTGCAACCAAGGTATGGTATATTTTCCAATAAAGTTTTGCAGTACAAATTTAAAGGAGCTGCAAGAGACTTTGATGTGTTACACCATAAAAACTCAAAGAAAAATTTTAAACCCCATGCTCGAAAGGCTGAAAGTGCAAAACAAGAGATGGCCAGAGGACCAAATACATTGTTTGATCGGCTTCATGAGAATGCTGGAGGACTCTTTGAAAGCAAGAGCTCTGCATCCCTTATGTGCTTGGAATCAAAGGAGCAATCTGAACATTGAAACAGACCCTGTAGCTGAATTTATTAAATACGGGCTTCCAAAATCGAACTTTGTACGGAGCTTTCAACTGCTTCCTTCTTTGACTGCTGTTATTGCAGCCGATTTTCAAATCATTGATATCGTCAACTTTTGCACAGATCCAAACGAATTCGCAGTACTGACTATCGACACTACATTCAATGTATGCGAGGGTTTATATGCAAGACCCTTAACCTATAAGCAACTGCGGCTACTTGATAAAGGATCAAGACAGAATCCTGTACTGCCAGGCCCAGCAGTTATTCGTTCCGGCCTTGTCGTCACTGTTTTCCGATATTTTGCCTCGACGTTAGTGAGCATTGAACCAAAATTGAATGAAATTAGAGCTGTTGGTTCGGACAGAGACAAAGCGATTGACAACGGGTTCATGGCTTCCTTCCCTATCGGAAGACTTCTGTCTTGTAAAAGACACGTATAAATTTTCTGCTTTTAGTAGGGGCCAAGTCTCAGGTCCCGTGGCAACTTTTACAGGACTAAAATTTTGTCTTTTTCATGCCAATTGGTGACCAAAACTTTCAGGCTGGGATTAAAACGCATTGGGTCTTTCTGTTTGGCGGGGGTACTAAATGAAAATCTGTCATCAAATAAGCAAATATATCATTCTCAAGTACTTTCTTGACCAACTATTGATCCCTCTCGTAGAGACTTGGAACGAATGAGAAATTAAAATTCGGAAACTAAAATGTGTCAAAGACGCCAAGTTTGCCAATTACTTTATCAAAAACATTAGGTTAGACATGAAGCATAAACATGATCTCATGCAAAACGGAGATAATTCTTCTTTAACAATGCCAGTGAAAGCATTAATGAACGCATCAAAGAAATCGTTCACCAAAGCAACGCAGAAAAGATGGTTTCCCGTCAACCAAAGCAGAATTGTACCTGGGTAGAATTTGTCAGTCCGTATAAAGTAAGTTCAATTTGAACCTCGATTAATATTACTCTAATTTGTAATTAATCGATTACATTCTAAAAAGCTGGGTTTAACTTAAAGTGATTTTTATCTCCGAGCAAATCCTGATGACTTTGCACATGGCATGTACCCACTCTAATGGCAATGGCTTCGTAAAGAGAATAATTGCTATGTGGGCGACCTACGTTCTCTCAAATGAGGTCTTGCAGTTCGGTTTGGACCCACAGACTTTTCGTATGAGAGCAGAGAGCAGCAAAATCAGAAAATCAACATACTCGACTCGATCCACAAAATCAAGGACCTGCAACTCCCGCCTTAAGGGCTCTGATCATAGTGAAAAATCATTTTCAGAATTTGAAGATAAAACCATGTTTTTTTAAGAACAAACTCCTTTTGAAAAAATGAATTTAAGTAATTAAATCATGAGTAATTAAGGATTAAGTGTGACATGGACCTTAATAAAACGTCATAACGACGCTATTCATATACTTTTTAGAAAAAAGCCTAATCTCCTTGGCACGGCGATCTTTGATTGGATTAATCGGATTCAAATTTCCTTGTTTTTGTCAAATTTCAGGAGATTAACTTAGAAGAAATACTTTCTTTTTCTTTTATCCTTTAGAGGACAAATATAAGTACATTCTGTGAAAATTTCAAGTCTCTAGCACTTTCCTATCCGGAATTATCTTGATTCCGATTTAGAGGGATCTCAACCGGGATGAGGATGGGATAGAGAGATCTCTCGAAAACGAAAGTGTACAATAACTGGTGAACAGTTTGATGTATCAAAAAAATTTTTTCCTACTTTTACATTGCTATAAGGAGACTTCATATACCAAATTTCATCTACTTATGAGCACTACTTAAGGAGATACAAGGGATATTAGCCAAATAATACCGATTTTACGAAAGTTCCAATGAAAGATCTGTTGGGGAAATCATTTTATTGTTTGAAACTTTTTTAAAGTTAATGACAAATAATTTCTTTATTTAGATCTTTTCGGAAAAAGAATTCTATTTGGCTTCATCCCAAGTTATAGCTGTTTTCGTATGGAAATTTAGTGGCGAAAATTGCCAAAAATGAGGTTTTTGGAGATTTTAAAAGAAAGATACTTCCACAAAAATTTTCCGAAATTATATTTTTAGATACTAAATAGATACATCACCTGAACCAAAAAAAAATCCAAAATATTTGATTTTTACCGAGATTAGGGCTTTGAAAGGTGAAATACTCTTCTTCGAAAAACTCTTCGTTTTCTTCTTCATTTAACGTTTTCATTTCAATTTTTCGATTTTTAAATTCTAAAAAGGTAGGTTTAACAGGACATATAAAAAAAGTTTTACATTAATCTTTTTAACATGCAGAAATTGCCATTTAAGATGGTGTAAAATCGAAAAAATGGGTATGTCCAGAGCCCTTAAATGAAGCTTCTGGCCCAGAAGTAATTACAATTGATTCCGATGAGGAGTCTCTTGATTTTCCACCATTCGCTTTTTCCACAGGCTTGCCGTCTATTTTGGCACCAACATGGAGAAAGGCAGCTGAAATTTTAAAAGTAAAAGATGGTATTGTGCCATCCCCTGGTCAGAAGGAAACAAAAATTGTTTTCTCCTTTTCGGACAAGTCGAACCCACACTTTGTCTCCCACAAAGATGCAAATTTCCAATGTCAATGTCCTGGGTTCAAAAAGGAACAGGTTTGTGCGCATACAATTGGGTCAATCTGGAGTTTTTACAAGGTTTTCGAGGATTCGGTTGGTCGTTGAATCTTGATACTTGATACAAAGGATTTTATTGCTTTTTCTATAAAGAACATCTCTATTATTTCAAATAACCAATGAATAAAACATCTTATTAAAACTCCAGCTCATGATCCCATATAATTGCCGTTGGACACCATGCTGGAAAATTACCTCTCCTACTGAAGACCTTTTCTAATCTAAGTCTGTACAACCACTTCTGCATAAAAGGGCTGGTAGAAAGCCGAATGAAACGACAAGAAAGAGGAAAGCAACAAAAGAACGTGATGTTGATAATATGCAAGAACGGCCACTCCTAAATAGCAACGACACCTATCCAATCGAGTTCACAGCTGAAAATGACTTTCTATTGGTATGAATGAAAAACGAAAAAAACACCACATGTTATGGTTGCGGTGGCAAATTTCGTAAACTTCCCTAAACTGACCCCCTTCAGCCTCCCCGTATGACATAGTCCTTAAGGGAAAGGGTCAATATATGTAGTAATAAAAAACTGCAAAGATACTCAAAGAATGTAGCAGGTTATAATGCTTAATGGTGTGATGTGAAGGAAAATTTGATTTATTTTCTTCAAATGATGAATCTGAATCTGTAGATTTTAGACAAAACATTGTTGATAATCCCTTTTTAGTAGATTTGCTTTTCACTGAACGAGTTAAAATTTTTAATTGTAAAACATGGTTGTATGAATCTTTAAATGCAGAATGGCATTGGTATAGGTTTGAATTTGCATTCATCGCGTCGAATTTGATTTGTTTACAGCGACATTTGAGAAATGTTGTTTTGATCTGTTTCCGGGGGTTCGCTTCGAGCTTTTGTGACAATCACGCCATTAGTTTACTTCCTGCGTTTTTCCTGCTGTGCGATTCGTCAAAGTAAACAATAGAGCAAAGTATGATTCCCGATCTGAAAATAAAACTTTTCGAATGCGGGCATTCGAATTATAACTCACATGCAAGCACATCAAAATTTTAAAAGATTCATTTGAAAAGTGGATTTGTTGGAGGAGACACATCGTTCTGAAGCATACAGAAATACATCTGTTCACCATGTCCCAAAGGTTGAAACAGAAAGCTACAATTTATTATAAAGGCCTTAATAATTCCAGCACAGCTACAGAGCTGGAAATTTTGGACACTGGAAGGAAGAGAAACAATAAGAATGTTTATAGAGCTGAAGAAGTGCCCGCCGAAAAAAAGGTTTGTTGTTATCTTGTAAATTTTTATATTCTTTTTGTTTTTTTTTCATATTGGAATCTTTTTTTTTTTGTTCGCGATTGAAAACCAAGTGGAGGAGAATATAACTTTTCAATAGAGAAGAAGTGTTGATTGAATTTTCTAGAAACTTTTTTGTCGTTGTTTTAGATTGGAAAAAGAGCCTACCATCTCGTGAAGTGGTACGGTTAGGGAAGTGACGATTGCACATGGGAACCCACTCAAAATTTATTGGACGTCAGAGTTTTNCCCTATTCGGACTAGGGGGGGGGGGCTCTTTCTGTTCGGAGGTCAAACTATTGGTAATAGCTCCTGAAATAATAGAGCTTTTGCCGTGAAATTTTCTGTAAATTCCTAACTTTTATTTAGCTTCAATATAAAAAAAAATTTGACACCTAAAAATTTTCACACCTTGAGCATGATGACATTTCTGACAGTAAGGTGTCAAAAAAATTGACACTTTTCCAATACAAATTGATTTTTAATGTCAAATATATCGTTTAAACCGTAATTTATTGAATATTTAAGATAAAATAAGCATTTTAAACTCAGGCAATTTTTTTCTAAAGCTTTTGTTAGAATACAATAGCTATTTATAAGAAAAAAGGAAATTTTCGGTTTTTGCTCACTTTGGGCATGATGAGTGACGTCATCAAAATAAATTTTTGTCAAAAGTTACCTTATGTTTCATCCAAAAAAACCCACTAGATCAAAAGTTAAGGGGTGGTACAGGAAAAGCCCCCCCCTAGTTCTGAACCGCCCCTAAAAGCCTAGGTTAAATAGGGTAAAGGATATATTTTTTGTGGGAATTTTATTTTGTGGATCCTGGGCTTTTTATTGTTTAAAACAATAGTCTTTTGTGATATAATAGGTATTCTTTCCTAAAGGTGCATGCTAACAACCTTTACCAACCAAGTAAAGAATTATCAGCATTTAAGGGGCCCCCAGCGGTTTGCGTGAATGCGTGAATGGGCTTTTTTGGTTGCGTGAATGCGTGAAAATCGAAAAAAAATTGCGTGAATGCGTGAATTGAAAAACTTGCGTGAGCGTGAAAATCCATATTTCTATTGCGTGAATGCGTGAATCTGCCCTGTTTTTTGCGTGAACGCGTGAATTTTTCCTTTTCACAGTTTATAGAAAACCCTAAGGTGCGCACCTATCCCAAATTCAAGGGATGCCAGGTGAAGGTGCACAAAAAAATCAGCAACTTTCAAATTCTCTATTTTATAAAACGATTCATGATTTAGATGCACTTTCTAGCAATCTAGACACCTTAAATTTCCAGAATTTTTCGCTCGGGCCAAACATGTATTGGCCCTCGAATCTTAAATAACTTTAATTTGCCCCCTTGAAAGTGTTTGTTTAAGATAAAACTATGGTTATGCATGATGAGTTATCCAGGGCCAGGGCCAGCCAGGGCCAGAGCCACTGGGGGCAGGAGGCGGCCATGACTTCACCGCGTTTTTACAAATAAAAAGAAACTTATTTCAAAGAAATTTTTACCCATGATGTAGACTTTCGATAACCTGATTTCTTGGCAAAATTAGTCTGAAATGGAGTCGTATTAATAAAGCACATCAGAGGGTTAAAATAGGAATTTTCTCCTGTCGGCGCAAAACATGGTTGCGCCTCCTTAGTCACTATGTTTTCGGTCCCTCCACGTTAGGAAATTAATTCGCGAGCCCTGATTAAAACCTTTCTTTTTAAATTTTTTTGATCGCTTCGCTCGCAACAAATGTTCATTCTTTTTCAAGCTATCAAGCGATCGTACCTTGCCTCTAACGAATTTAGACCTATTTTGGATAATGTTTAAGCTATTTTCTGTACAAAAATTCGCCTGCGGCGCATATCTTTTCACTTACTATCGCAATACGTTAACTGCAGAAGCTTCACCTTTTCCAATAGATCGTGACGTTCGATCGTTAGAGGAATCAAATATTTTGCGTGATGGCATGTGATTAAAGTTGAAAAATTACGTGACGCTTTCTATTTGGGGGCTTCTTATGACGCTACCAAACACGGTGTTTATAGTCTCTACAGGAAAAAATCCATGATTAGTTTTTCTCAAGTGCTGACCAGATCCGGTCGAATAATATCTCGAGTACAGCTTGTATACTTTTTTATGCAAATCGAACGTTTTATCCTATGGCGGAAGTTAACGTACTACGTAATTAGCGAAATGTGCAAGACCTCTATTTGACATTTTCCCGATTTTTCCGAAAATTTCCCCGATTTCCCGGTTTCCGAAAAAACTTGGGTTTGAAATTGTGAAAATTTGCGAGCGTGAAAAAATATCCGCCCACGTTTTTCTTGAATTTCTCGAGCTATACTTTATATTTTTTCATGAAATTTTGCACACTGATGCAAAATGGCAATACCCTAAATGTGACAGAGCCTGGTTTTTGAAGTATATTCATCTCCGGCCGGAAATATGCTGATAAAAACCTGTTTTTTGGCATTTTCTCGAGATTTCATTATCAGTTTTTTCTGAATTTTTGCACAAAGATGCGTTTTAGCAATGCTCAAAACATGGATGAGTCTGATTTTTGAGAAAAATCCTTTTTGCCGGAAATCGCCGTTTTCCCCGATTTTCATTGGACTTTTTCCTGATATTTCTTTGTTTTTTCACGCAAATCTTTATTTATGCTATGGCAGTGTCTACTATCTAGCATGATTTAATTGTCAATAAACCCGATTTTTGTAACTGAAAATTTCTAAAAATCGCCGGAGTATCCGAAAAACGGTTTTTCTTGAATTTCTCGAGCTGTACTTTATATTTTTTCATGAAATTTTTCACAATGATGCAAAATGGCAATACCTAACGGAGCCTGTTTAAAAAAAAAAAAATTCGGCCAAAAATGCCGGAAATATGCCGTCAAAACCGGCTTGTTGCCATTTTGTCGAGATTTCATTCCAAGGAGGTGGTTACACTCATTTTATAACGTTTATAAGCATACTGAAGCTCAAATTTCCAGAAAAATTAAGCATATGCTACCTTGAGGCTCAGCCAAAGAAATTTTTAGAATCATAATTTCCAAAACTTCAGAAGTGTAGCAGTCTGTTTTTGAAACATGAACACACAACTATAAAGATTCGAAATTATATGGTAAATTTGATAAAAAAAGTGAAAACTAAAAATTTAATTTTATTCATTATTTGACGTTTCGGTGTCTTCTTTGCACCATGATCACAAGTATAGTAAAAAAAAATTCAAAACGAATTTCAATTTACAACATTACAAAAAACCACAAAATTAAAAAAATTACTACCAGTACAAGTTGTTAAATTTCACAAAGGAACGCATACATCCTAAAGAGCTCGGGGGAATGAAGGCATGCTCATCCGGTTGAGCTCCCTATGATCAGCGTTTCTTATATAAAGCTCTCCATCGATCCATAATTCTATTATGTAAAACTTTCATATATCTATGGAAAATCATGATTTTCAGTCCTTATGTGAGTTTAACCGCGGAGGGTTCTCGGGGTTACAATGTTCTGTATCTGTGGCCCATGTCTTTTGGTCTTACCCACGTAGAAAGAATTGCAATTTGTGCAGTGCATTCCATACACAATCCAAGCTCGAAACCTTAAAGGTATCTTATCTTTGAAATAAAAAATGTGCAATCCGAAGAGTGGTGCAAAATTTGACCTTTAGGTCAATTTGCGGGTATGTAACCCTAAACAGTGCCAATAGACGTTTCTTTAAAACCTCAGACGAGTTCCCAAGAAATGGTAAAGTCAAAGAAACTTCCTTCTTTGGAACAGTCATGACAACGGTATCATCTTGTACAGAGTTCATCTTCTTAACAAAGATATATGGTAAATATTTGAAAACAATAGAATGTCTGCATTTTTCTCAAGATTAAAGAGGGGAAAATTTGCCAAAAATTTTTACCCCCCTCCCTTCATAATTTTTTTACCAAGCATAGAGTTAAGCATAAGTCGAGGCTCAAAAGTGAGCATTACTTAAGCATAGTGAGCTTCGGCCGAAATTTACCGTATGCTTATAAAAACAAAATGAGTGTATTCGTTTTTCCCGATTTTTGCACAAAGATGTGTATCAGCAATGCCCTAGGTGTGGTCGATTTGGATTTTTGAGAATCATGTCTTTCCGGCTGAAAATGCCGGAAGTATGCCGGAAATCGCCGTTTTTTCAGATTCGAATTGGGCTTTTCCTTATATTTCTTTGTTTTTTCACTTTAAAAAATTATTGATAACAATGCCACCATCAAGCATGATTCAATTGTCATTAAAACTTTTGCAATTTTGCAACCTGAACTTTCTATTTCTTTTTTCCCTACTCCTCTTCCCTCTCCCCCTCCATCAACAATCAATGATAAAATTTAATGCATTTTTGCTAACCACTATATTTTCTTAATGATTGTTTTTATTTTTCTCCTTATTGCTATCTAAGTTTCATCATCAGGTAGGTCTATTCAGCATCTAGCTTGCTTTTTCTATGAATATTTGGGTCCCGTTTTGGAGCAATTTGATTGCAAACTAACTGTCAAAATTTTAAAAATTCCGAAAGTTTTAGTGAAAAAAGAGGGTGCGAAAGCGTTACCCCTATTTTCATTTCCATTTGGGCACCTGAACACTGATTCAAAATTGAATAAAAACTTTTTGATTGTCTAGAATTTAAATTGAAGTATAATTTGCGATTGGTATCTTTTATGAAAATAAGTATTTATCCACTTTAAAATTGGACTTTTTTGAAGAAAAAGTATCACTTGCTTTTACAATCAACTGTTTAAGGAGGTAGACTGAAAAAAGTGATAGCCGAGCTCTTTGCGGTTCCATTGATATACCCTATTATATGTAGGGGTTTTGAGGAGGTGCTCAAGTGACCATTTATAGTTGAAGATAATGACCGTTTGTCAAACATGAAGAACAAGGATCGTCATCAACGCAGAGAAAGATCGTCAGAGGTTGATATTTTCTTTGAAATTTCAGCCTCTGATACTCAGGGTACTTAAATTCGTCGGCAAAAATAATTGTTGGCAAAAAAGTTCATCATTTTCCAACAATTTAGTTACTTTTTTACCGACGAATAGTTTCTGCTGACAAGGAAAAGTTGATTTTCTCTCTTTTAATCTTCATCTTTCATGACAAAAAATGAAGAGCCCGGATGACTAGAGGTGATATTAAGTAATGGTTAAAAAAAAAGGGCATCAAAGGAAAAAATATATCCTGTCAGTATAGTTTAACATCTCTTTGAAGATTATAATTATGTAAACACTAATTAGTTTGGCATAGGACACTTGACCATGTTCACTAATTAGCATCGATTATTTTAATGATTTCAAACATTACATACCGTAAGAATCTTACTTTTACCTTGCCAGGTCGAGTTCACTGATAGCCCTTAGCATTTTGTATGTCTTTCTTTGAACTGCCGGAATCATCTGTCAGTTACCCTCTTTAGACATACAGTTATTATTTCAACTCGTGGTTTATTTAAAATATCAACCCTTTATGTACTACTTAAAGGAGGCTTTTTCTGTGCTTTTTCACGCCATCCGCCAGATTAAATTCCCACTAGATTTGAATTATTGTATTCAATCCCAATAATAATAATAATAATAAAATAATGATATATTTCTGGCATTTCC
>NW_027103937.1:0-2367 GCF_902728285.1 Clytia hemisphaerica
GTCAATTTTCTCCTTATTATCAAAATATATTTCTAAGAAACTATAACTAACTTGACTCATAAATTGTGTAGATGCCTATTATCATTCAAAATAATCATAAGTTTCATTTTATGGCATGAAATTTACATCATAAGCCCAAAACTGCACAGCTGCTGGCAACTTTCAAAATAACTTTCATTGCATTTGCTTTCAGTCACGTGATGTAAACAAAAAAATCAAAACATCCAAGTACTTTCGTTTTCATTCACCCAGTCATCTTTCAAAAGATCATTCTACCAAAAGCAAGCTAGCACCACATTCGTAGCACAACATTCAACACCACTTTCGCAGCACCACATTCGCACTTTCGTTTACGCTCCAGCACCACATTCGGCACTTTCGTTTTCGCTCCAGCACAACATTCGGAAATTCCGGCACCACCTTCAACTTTCTGCCCAATTTTCATACTGAAGGAGAGTATTCCTATTCTGGAAATTATGATTCCTATCAAGCCTTATCTATTAGCTTCAATTTCAAGCAAAAATGAAGTCTCTATCACCATTTCTCTTCTAAGCCTCGCGTTTTAAAGACACCTCGGTAGAGTACCAACAATCCTAATTTTGGTGTTTTGGACTAAAAATTGTACTGAAGGTGAGTATTCCTATTCGGGAAAGTGTGATTCATATTAAGCTTTATACATTACCTTCCATTTAAAGCTAAAATAAAGGGGGGGTGCCGCCCGACTTTCGAACTTTGGACCCTTACCGGGACTAAAAAGGAGAAAACAAAGGAAAATTTTGGTAATTTTACGACCCTTAGCGGGACTAATTTGACCAATTTTGACCAAATTTTGATCTTTCAGGGGATAAAAAGTTGAAATTTTCCTATTTTTCCGACCCTTACTGGGACTGAAATTTGATTTTCTGATTTTTCCGACCCTTAGCGGGACTTTGGGGAAGTCCAAAAAAGGTACCCTTAAGGGCGGCACATACCGTACCCTCCATTTGCCTAAGTACCCCCCCCCCCCCGGGATTCTGGCCTTTAAATTGTACAGAAAATAAATATTCCTATCCTGAAAATTATGATTCCTATCAAGCTTTATATATTGTCTTCCATTTAAAGCAAAAATGAAGTCTCTATCACCATTTCCCTACTCAGCTTCACGTTTTAAAGACACCTCGATAGAGTACCGAAAATCTCAATTTTGGTGTTTTGGACTAAAAATTGTGCTGAAGGAGAGCATTCCCCAGCATTCCTATCCTGGATTTTATGATTCCTATCAAGCCCTATATATTACCTTTCATTTAAAGCAAAAATTAAGTCTCTATCACCATTTCTCTTCATAGCCTCGCGTTTTAAAGACACCTCGGTAGAGTACCAACAATCCTAATTTTGGTGTTTTGGACTAAAAATTGTACTGAAGGTGAGTATTCCTATCCTGAAAATTATGATTCCTATCAAGCTTTATATATTGTCTTCCATTTAAAGCAAAAATGAAGTCTCTATCACCATTTCCCTACTCAGCTTCACGTTTTAAAGACACCTCAGTAGAGTACCAAATATCTTAATTTTTTAATTTTGGTGTTCTGAACTAAAAATTGTACTGAAGGAGAGTATTCCTATTCTGGAAATTATAATTCCTATCAAGCTTTATACATTACCTTCAATTTAAAGCCAAAATAAAGTCTCTATCACCATTTCCCTACTCAGCCTCACGTTTTAAAGACACCTCGATAGAGTACCGAAAATCTCAATTTTGGTGTTTTGGACTAAAAATTGTGCTGAAGGAGAGCATTCCCCAGCATTCCTATCCTGGATTTTATGATTCCTATCAAGCCCTATATATTACCTTTCATTTAAAGCAAAAATTAAGACTCTATCACCATTTCCCTTCTCAGCCTCACGTTTTAAAGACACCTCGGTAGAGTACCGAAAATGTTTTGCTTTCAAGATTATGAAACATATAGTCGAATGAATATTCATAATATTCATAAGAAATGGTTTGAGAATTTGCCGTATTTTTTTACTAAACACTTCATTTTAATGTTAAGTGGTAGTGTTAAAATTTCAAAGCCACCTTACTTTATGGTTATTCGCATATTTTGGATTGTGAGTCGTCTGTGACAACGTTTGGGACGCTAGTTTATGATATATTTTATGGTTTATAAAATAATTCGAAGCTAATTTCACTAGGTCACGTGACCTTTTATATGACTAAATAAGTAGTCTCGCTAGCAAATTATGTCAAAAAGTATGTTGACGTTTATATTAAAGAAATAATTAAAGAAGCAATTATAAGAGCAATAAGCATACATAGGTGGGCTTCCAAGAGGCCAGTATTCCGTTATATGACCTTTTTCATCTCTGGTATTCGAATCGAAAGAAAAA
>NW_027103938.1:0-8444 GCF_902728285.1 Clytia hemisphaerica
TTGTGGCAAAAGATTTGGCGCGCTAACCTATTTTGTATTGAAACCGGCCAGGGGTTTACGAAAAAAGAAAGCTTTATATCTTGTGACGTAATATAACAGAGGTAGCCGGTACCTGGCGTCGCACGCCGGTTTTAGCTGTTTGCTGAACGCATTTAAAGTCCTTTGAGATGTTGGGAAGGTGGCTTAAACACGATGAAATCAAAATTAAAGGGAAGAATTCTCTTCAAAGTTTGACTCTATCCCTCCCGGGTGGCGTATCTTTCAACCAGGGATATGTTATAGCGTAGCTGGATGAAGGACGAGAATTCCTTAGCGGATTGCTCCTTTGTCTTTTCTATTGTAAACTGTTCATAATATAAATCCATCTCTGTCCCCTTAAGTGTTCTGTTTTTATAAGAAAAATGAAGCAGACAAAGTATTCATGCAGTATGTTTGCATATATTTTGCTATAATGTTCCCGCTTTTCATCAAAATAATATTTGCAAAAGATACCCCAAAAGCTTCTTTGTAAATGAAATCTAATTTTATCAGCGTGTGTTATGAATTTGAGAAGCTTTCATGATTACTCTTTAAAAATTTCGGATGTAAATATTTTGACAAATATTGTTTCAATCGACTTGAAATGTTTTCCATAATCAGACATACCGACTTGCTATCGCGGTATTTCAAATGAAAAAGAACTATTTATAATCTTACAGAAGGAATTTCTTATAACTTTTTAAATTGTTATTCACCAATGTTTTACAGACCCTCTTGATAATTAAAAGTTTTTAATCGTGAACAATAAATGCAGCAGCAGAATCATTGGCTAAAAAGAAATCCAAATTTCACGAATTTGTAATTAAAAAAGTTTAATTTCATATGAAATTTTAATGTCAGGGACAGAAATAGAAGAAGGCTTTTTCAAATGTGCGTTATCCAGCTACACTATAACATATCCCTGTTTCAACCATATTTTGAAAAATATTTTTGTGGCAAAAATGATCAGAAAACAGAAAGGGCGTCATTTCCAAATTACAGGTCGCCGGTATTACCATACCGGTGACCAGCGACGTCCGAGACGGCTCTGCAATTAGATTTTTTTCTCGCTTCGCTCGCGTTATATTTGCCGTAGTTCTTGATGTTTAGGAAAACTTTGATGTCAAGATAAACGGAGTGAAATAATAGACATGACATGCGATTCGTCGAAAAAAGGCCGCCGGGGAGGGGGGTACTTAGGCAACAGAAGGGTATGGGTATGTGCCGGCCATGAGGGTGCCTTTTTTTGAAACATGGCAGTTTGAAAAATCGGAAAATCAAACCCCAGAAAGATAGAAATTTGGTCAAATTAGTTCCAAAAAGTGAATTAAAATTCACACAATTTCCCTTGTTTCTTCTCGGAAAGTCAGCTCGCAACCATAGCCCCCCCCCCCGGAAGGCAGCTAGGACACGCAGACAAAAAAGCGTGATAGATAGCGCAATTTTATGTTGCTTTTTATAAAATAACTTCATCATAACTTCAATAATTTTTCAAATTCAACAATGACTTAGATTTACAGCAAAATAATTATCGACACACATGTTTAAAGGTCTCTTTTTAAGAAGAAAAAATTCTAGTTTTTACCGCCTTTTGAATGTATTTTTAATGTTGCTCTTGTTCTAACAAACTTCTTATGTGATTCTTGTGTTTTATTTTATATTTGTTCTTTTCTTTAACAGATTCTGTTTAAAAGATCTCTTTTGTTTTGAAAAGAATTCGAATGTCTCAAATGAAATAAGGTCGTTAATTACATTCGAAAACATAAAACAAAAGAAAAGAAGAAAAAAAAGAAAGAAAAAGTCTAATCTATCAATCAAAACAAAGTCTTTATAAAACGACGCGAATCTGATTTAACACATTTGTGTAGCAAGAACTAAAAGTTATCTTTTGGAAGAATAAAAACATTGCGTGCGAAAACGAAAGTATAACAGACAGACAAAACGACATACAAAATACCGCTATTAATATATAGATTAAATATATTTTGGAAATCTATTGTAGATAATTAAAGAATTTCAATGAAAAATTGTTTATTTGATTTGAAGTATTTGGACTTCTGTATTAATCTTTTCTTATTTTTTCCGGAGGCCCTTGGTTGGAAAACATTGGGGAACGCATTTGTTTTGCCACCAATAATGGCGGCCAAATGTTTTGATTCGGAGTGTCAATCAACGAAAAGGTTACATCATGAATATCAAAAATAGCTTTGAGTTTTCGAATTTTACTTTGTTACTTTATTTACTGGGTTTATTAAAAAAATGATAATATACTGCATAGTCCAGGCAATATGGGGCATTTATCCCCACCTTGCCGGTGAATAAGAATTTTGACTATTTTTGGGTTCCAACACATCTATATTTTCAGAATCACAATGGTTTTCAGGCTAACTACCTATCACCAATGTTGGGTAGGGCCCTAAGTGAGGGGTGGTAGAGAAAATGGGGAGCAACTTATTTTCCTGGGGTGGGTCAATTATTTCCAAAAAGTTGAAACGATACAGCTCTAAAAATTTATACATAAGTTGCAAACATACTGAACAACATTTCTACCAGATTTTGGGTTATTTCAATAACAATTGTGTATTTTACAGACCAGAATATTCAAATTCTTAAAAACAAAAAGACTTTTCCGAAAATCCGAGAATCTTTTTTTTGACAGTCACATGAACATCGATTTGGTGGCCAAAAATGTTTTCTACTTAAGCCTTTACATATAAGAAAACGTCTTAGAATTTTTTTTGCTCCAACATATCAATTTGGAATTTTACAGACCTAAGAATTCAGACCAGAATCTCTGAAAAATTCATTCTGGCAGTTCTACAATATGAGTAGCAGCTCTACTCTGCTAAATAACTTCTAAAGTTGATGTGATTTGGTGTTTGCATTCGGAATAGAGATGCGGAGGAGTTTGAAAAACATTCTTAAAAAATGATCTGAAAAGATCTGTTCATTAAATCGTGTATTTTACAGACTGACGGGTAGTTTTGACTAAAATTTATATTTTTGTAAAATTCCGCTATGCTCCTGAGTTTTTTGTCCAATTTGCTTCCAGTTTAGTATGCAGATAGTAAATGAGCAGCATCTATCAAAATGCTGTATTTTACAGACCAGAATAATACAGACCAGAATAACAAATATTGAATGCTTATTTTTGTTTTAGAAGAATAGAAATTAAATGAATTATATAATACACTATGAGAATCACTCTAAATATTCAGTCATCAAAAAGCTCTCTGCTACGAATATCAGACGGATATTGGATGCTAAAGAAAAAAACATCCCTTAGAAACTTCGTTGGAAACCTCATCCTCACAACAGTCTTCGGATATCAATTTCTGGCAAGAGAAGGGATGGGCTTTGCCAGTACGAAAGTTCTTCCGATTTAATACCAGACAAAAGAATTTGTTGCTGCAATTATTCATGAAAGGCGAAGAGACTGGTCAAAAGCAAAGTCCAGAGCAGACTCATGTGTGGCTAAGACAGCATCTTCCTCCACAAGAATATGTAACAAGTCAACAGATACGTGCATTGTTTTCAAGGTGAATTGAGATTATAAGTTTTATGAGTCTTTCATGAATCTTTCATGTTGGAGACAAACTTTCAACACCTCTAATTCAAAGAAATTACGGATTGTTCGCGGCGAGTTATTCGGCACTCTGATGCGTGTCCGTCCGGCGGCGGTGGTCCCATTGGGGGCTGGGCGCACCGGTTTTTCCATCCCCGATCTTTGAAAAAGGCTTTTTTTTTGAAATTTTTTTTTTCAATGAAAAACTTGCAGAACTCTTTTAAGCTAATTTTGATAATTTTTGTTACAGACTTTGTACACTGTTTAGGGCATATTTTACTTTTACATATTTTCATTTCATAACAATAGTGTTTATTTTGACTTAGGGACAAAAAATCATCAAAATATATCATTTAGAACCACTCAATTACAACGTTGCTATGGAAAAACAACCGTTGCTAGGGATGATTTGCATGAATTTTATAAGACAAATGAGCCATCTTTGAGTGTGATTTTCTTCTTAATGGGATGAGACCACATGGATTTTATTTTTATTTATTGAAAATATTGTCTTAGAGGATTTCAAGAAGTGACTCAAAACTGCCTTCAAAATGCAACTTCATTCTAAAGTCAAAGTTTTAGGCATAACGGCCCAAATTCCCATGGCCCGTAACTCGGGAACCGATTAAAATTTTTCAAAAAATTTTTCATAAGATGTTTTTACCATTGATATGAACAAAATATCAAAAAATGAGCAAAATCTGAAGACATCATTTCCTGGCTTTGTCTGATTCTTACAGAAAATGGCTCTTAAATTCAAACACTTGATTTTAAAAGGCGTTAAAGGTTTCTAGCTGGTCCTCTTTCCAGGGGGGGGGGTTGGGGTTTGAAGGGGTTCGAAATACCGTTTTCCCGTCAAAATTCTAGTTGAATCCCGCAATCTTGGAAATTGAAAAAAATATAACATCGTCACATCAGCTTTTAGAGATTAAAATACCGGAATACCAAAACTTGATGTAAATTTAAAAAAAATTGTATTTGTATAACTTGACTTTCTTGATAATGTACTTTTAATCGACCGCCGGAGGCGGTTTCTTTCATAGTGGTATGCTAATCTCGTTTTGCCTTGGCTCATTACTTTGTCTACCATTTACTTTACTGTTTCTCTTTTTTTCCCTGAATGTCTTTTATTCGGAATTGAATAATCGAGACATGAAAAATGACTATATTGTAATCTGTTTTCAATGAACAATCTAAAATGTACTGGAGATGACATGTAGGCGTTAATAATGTGCGCGCGCTCTTTCGCGAGCGTGATGCGTGATGGAAGGCGGTCGTTTCAGTGTGGTTTAGATCCACACTGTGACCTAGTATTATTTATTTCTACTTTAGAGTCAGGGTCAATTGATATAATACATAATAAATAAATACACCATATGACATATTATTCTTGGCGACGAAGATAAAAACACATTATTTCGTCCTGGCTGGGATGAAATGAAGTGATAATGCATCAACACTACCTTTGTAGCAAGTCATAATTCTCGTTCGGTTTGTACCTCTACTTGGTACACAAATCATATTTACACTATTGTAAGTCACACCTCACTTGTGTATACCTGTTTCAGCTTTCACTAAGTCATTGGTGAACCACCAGACAAAACATATTGTCTGGTCTGTCTGTAATACATAAAATCCTTGAATTGCTCACAAACACGAAATCACGGTAAGTTGAAAACCCTTCCTTAACGATAATATATTATATTCATACTCATTCAGCTTTCACCAGTAGGTGAACTACCAGATCTACCCATTTGGTCTGAATAATACAAGCATAATAACTCGCAGCATTCACAAATTAGTGAACTACCAGGTTTCTAATCTGGTCTAGTATGAGTTCCACCAGTGCATCACCACAATTGTTCTTTGACCCTGACTGCCATCCGTGCCATCCGGATGATACACTGAAGTCATTTGTGGAATTCAGTCAAGACTATGAGCTAAGATACGCTGCCATGTGCCCGGATCCGCCCAAAGTCTCGTTGGATTCTGCCATTCAAAGATGGAAGTTTGGAAACAACTCAGCAGTAAGAAAATGAAAGAGTTCAATGAAAGTCATGGCACTGCGGCCAGGTTCTCCACTCCACACTTTCCAAGCCAAAACCCGGCAGAAACATTTATGAAGACCATTGGCAAGACAATAAAGATTGGCAGACATACAAGTAGAAATGAATCAAAGGCCTTAAGAGAAGCCTTAAAAACGTATCGTCAAACGCCTCATCCATCCACAGGAATTCCACAAGCATGTATGATGTTTCGGGATGGTCTGAATCATAAGTTTCCCCGAAAAGGTTCGACAGAACAGGATGTTGAAAATGCTAGAGAATTGGACACACAAAAGAAATCAGAACGGCAAGAAGCAACAAACTCTTCAAAATATAGGACTGGTTCTCGGGTTTACCTAGGGGACCTAGTACTTGTCCGTGATTGTGCCAGAAGATCGAAATTTGATCCCATATTCTTGCCTTCCCCCTTTATAGTTATGGAGTTGAACCAGGAAATGAAAAGTGTTCTTCTGCAGGACCTGAACTCAACAAGGAGCCTATTACGACACCTAGACGACGTCAAGGAATGTTGTCATGAAATGTCCCTCCCATTGGCCCAAAACGAAACACCTCCGAACACCAGTGACCTAGAAAAGTTAGCAAGTCAACTGTTAGAAGAGGAGGGAGAGACCTTGTTGCAACCTGATTCTCCAGATAATATGCCTGATCAGGCTGCTCCACAAGCAATGGAGAAATCCCCACCCAGAAGGTCAACAAGGGTACGAAAGACAAGGCAACGTTACATTGAAGTATGCTGAGCTTCCACGAGAACTGCCAGTGATGTTCAGTCACTAGTCTCATAAAGCCCCCTTTCCCCCTGATCATATTTGTTTTTATTCTAGATGGGTAAGACAAAGTTCAAGGAGAGATCGAAGAAACAGCAGAAATTTTATAGACATCTTGCTCGTCAAAAACAAAATTTGGCTCAAATGACAACTAAGGATGTGCGACGAGTGGTTATCATGAAGGATACCTCGGTTGTTAAATCGGTTGTTAAAGTTGTAAAAACAACTCATGATACTCCAACGAAGGCAGCACCAGTTACAAGCGACGATGCCATTTCAGTACACGCCTCTGACAACGATTTCGCATAAATTTTTTTTCTCCTAATGTTGTAAATTCGTGTTCATAGTATATAAACTACTAATAATTACTATCCATTAATTTATTTATCTCGAGTATTTGCTATTGTCTTTATATCATTATACCGTACAGTAGTGTTAGATATATATATTTTTATTTATTTATTTAATTTTTTTTTTGACGTTGGTCATAATGGACTTTTAATATACTTTATTTCTACTTTAGAGTCAGGGTCAATTGATATAATACATAACAAATAAATACAACATATGACATACCATTCTTCACGATATCAAGAAAAAAAGATGAATATCAGCCAGATCTTGGCAAGCTTCGCATGGATAAAATGTGTGTCATAAATGTCTTTTAGATACGATCGATAGTGTAATATAGAATTACCCCAGACAGTTAAACCTTTTTCGCGAATTTACCGAGTCACAAGATCCAGAAACAGGCCTTCAACTACAGACGAAGATAATGAACAACAGAAAAAGACAGCACACAAATTACAGACACAAACTCGTAAACTTTCTAAGAAAAAGAAGCGAGTTGTCACAGACCTTGATACTAGCTCAGATGATGAGAACGGTGCGTCGAAATCCACTCAAGGTGTTCCGGAGAAGAAAAAGAAAACAAGTGATGTTTGTGCCCCGATCAAGATCGAAATCCAATCTTCCCTTTCTGACACAAACTCAGATTCATCAAATCAAACGAAGGGGTCAAAACGAACTATGAAGAGATAGATACCGTTAAACATTGTTGACGAAGTCGTAATCATCAGTGATTGAAGTTAAATTTTACTAAAATTTTAAAAACGAAAAATAATTCATTGAAATTTTAAGATGTTATGTCTTCCATTCCTCAAACTCGTCTTTATTTGAAATTACCAAATTAAATTGAACATTAAGATTAAGATAAAGAACCTTTTTTTTTAAGGCTATTTTCGAAATTTTCCTTTGAAAACCTGTAACAACGTGTATCAAGGTGTAACAAGCTGTATCAAGGTGTAACAAATAGACCAAAACTTGTAACAAGGCTATTTTCGACCTTTTTCTATGAAAACTTGTAACAAGGTGTATCAAGGTGTAACAAATAGACCAAAACTTGTAACAAGGCTTTTTTTGAGCTTTTCCTATGAAAACCTGTAACAAGGTGTATCAAAGTGTAACAAGCTGTAACAACATGTAACAAATAGACCAAAACTTGTAACAAGGCTATTTTCGACCCAACTCTCTCGACCTATCAATGCTTCTAAATCGAAATTCCTTGTACTGTCTAAACGTTTCTTTTTCCGTAAATTCTCTCTTGCCCTTCTCAAATAGACGTCGGTGACGGTGAAACACCTTAATTTAGTGTCCTTAACACCCATCGATTTGCGAAAGTCCATCAGATCTGCAATAGACTTTACGTAGTTCAGTGATCCAGAAGAAAAAATCCAAAAGAGTGTGAGCTTGGGGAACCAATTCCGTTTCGTGTCTCGGTGACTTATTTTATTGTCCATTTAAAGTCCCTGTTACAGCCGCACCAAATTTATCAGAAGTTCCATCATACGGCTGACATCGAGTTTGACATCAAATCCCTAAAGTGTCATCGTCCAAAGTCTGAAGGTGATGAAGTTGACGCTATTGTGTTGGCCTACTTGAAACAGACGGTCAAGGTATGAGTGGTTTGTCTTAATTTTCTAAATTACTGGTTGATGTTGTTCTGAGTTGATTATGATTTCTAGTTGAATC
>NW_027103938.1:10897-99184 GCF_902728285.1 Clytia hemisphaerica
TAAAATGACAATTGAATAGAATAAACACCTAGTGACACTTACAAAAATAATGACAAAATCATAAAATGATGCCTAGCAAGACAAGAGCACGAAAAAATTTATATACAAAATGTGATGTGGATGGTGTGAAGGATATAAAATGGCACCAAACAGAAGCTTTGCAAGGACCCTAAGAGAGTGTTTTTAGAAGGATGGAACTAATTAATTATTCAGTTTAGTATTTTAATGTCTTAAATGACAATTTTTGACAAAATAGTTAACAGAATCATAAAATATGATGCAAGAACAGACAAAAAACGAAAATATTTATAATACAGAAGGATGTAGATAGTGTGAATGGATAAAAAAAACGGCACCATCAGAAGCTTGTGAGGTCCCTAGAGAGTGGTTTTAGAAGGATGAAACTAATTAATTATTCAATTGGTCATTTTAATGACTTAATGACAATTTTGACAAAAATATTGACAGAATTACAAAATATCATGTCTTACAAGAGAAAAACACCAAAAATATTCAGCATGCCGAATGTGATGATAACAATATGGCTGGATATAAAATTACAACCAATCAGAAGCTCGTGAGTTCTCTGAGAAAGGAGTTTTAGAGCGATTTGTTTTATTATATGTAACCATCATTAACATTACAAACATTACAATATGTATATACCTGTTACGTATAATATGGTTCAAATATTTCTGGTCTGCGTTATACACGGCGCAAACCGCGAAAGATCGATAAAAGCACATGGTTAAATTTTGATGTTTGAAATGGTTTTATATGGATGAAATTGCTTGAGAATTATGTTTTTGATAATTCTTTGTGTTTTCCAAACATTTTCATCTGCAATGACATTGATTAGAGTTAACCTGTCATCACTGACCTGTGACCTGTGACCTGCGACCTGTGACCTGTGACCTGCGTTTTACACTAACCGAAGATTATAGTTATAAACAGTCTGTGTGTGAACCCTTGTTGACAGACTTTCTGAACTTTGGAAACCCAGGCAAACACACATAATCAACTTACCATAAAAACTCTTTCACAAGCTCTAAAGACTTTCATTACTACTAAAAACCACATCAAAACATCAGCCACATGTATTTATACTTCCAGCCAACAGCCATTTTGTTTCGAAATGAATCTATGTTTTCATTTTCATTTGTTTTCCTTTTTATGCAGAATCAGCTTTTTCCATAAATTATGCGCCCGCATCGAGATTATCAAAATGCGCGCGAAAGTACTGCTAAGTAATACGCCAATAGCTGGCCAATCAGGCCGAACCTGCATTGCAGGGAAAAATCTCCCTGCAGGCGAGTTACCTGCGCCAAGCGTTAAACAAGCAGCAAAAATATCATAAACTAGACTGTGAACAAAGTTTAACGCTTGGATTCCCAGGCTAAGCTTTTTCATACTGACAATTTCTATATATTCATATTGAAGGCATCTCATTCGGTACAATTAAATTATTTGGTGTAATAAAGTTTACAGGCATAACATTTAATTGCCCTGTCAATATTTTTGTCAAAAAGTGTCACTTTGTCTAGAAAATGACTGTTAACGTCAAAAGTCATTTTTAGTGACTCAGTGGTTCATTTGAAAGCCACATCAGGACTCGATTTGGATGTTCTCTACGGTGGAGAGAAATAGAAATTTCTAGAAATAGAGCAGTTCTTATAATTATAGTTTGGTAAGTACCGTGAGTGGTCCTAAATCCGACAGCCCTGCCTAAATCCGATGGGGTCTTTCGAACCAAAATAAAAACAAACCTTTCGCTGTGACGCTATGAAGATGGGAAAGTGTCAAGTAAACTGAGAGATTTGATACAATGAACCAATTGAACCAAAACATTTATAATTGCTTCTTATACACAACAAAATTTTTTATTACAAAATTGTTAACGTTTTAAACACGAGCAACGGATTCAGAATAAGGCGAACCCGAAAAATTTTTTTGTTTCCGGTCCACCGGCCGGGTGAAAATTTATTTCGTCGTCACCCGGCCGCATTTTTTTTTCGTACATCATCGTTATCATCGTTAGGGTAAGGGTTAGGGTTAGTTTGTTTGTTTGGAAAACTTTCGTGAATCAGTTTTTGAGGCGTGTGATTTATCGCACGTGATATTTTATATTCTACTGTAAAATGCACGCCTAGAAATCACTTGGAATGAAGGTTTTATCCTGATCATTGTTATAGAAATGAAATTTTATTCATCTCAAACTAAACCCTGCACTGTTTTTGTTAATTCTTGCTTGCAACTCAACTTTTAAGAATGTTTTTTTATATACAACTTGTTTTTTATAAAAGAATCATGCTGATTTGTGAGTAAAATAAATAGAAGCATTCACAAAGTGGGGACTTTTCAGTAGGTAAACAGCTTTGTTTTTATAAAAGGAATCATGCTGACTTGTGAGTAAAATAAAAAGAACATTCATAAAGTGAGGATTTAAAAAAAATTTGGGAAATGTTTCTCTCACTCTACTTTTTCTCAAAAAGTTCACTTCGTAATCCACAGTTTGGAGCCTTAGCAATTGAAGATAAATATTCAAAATGAAAGAGAGTTTCCAGTTCTTAGAGATATTGTAACACAATTGAAAATATAAACGATGAAAATTAAGTATTTGAATAATCGCACGCCTAGACCACTATAAATCAAAATCTAGGCGTGCGATGATCACATGTGAATTTTTCTTATGCCGAAGCCTGTAGCGGTGTCAAGTTACTACAGATTTAAGGTAAAGAAGACCATCATTTTAACTTCTATGAGTGCTTTAAAAAATCGAGTTTTGGGATCGCAATTTAGCAACAAAAAAATTTTTTGCGGCCGGCCGGGTGAGTGTTTTTTTCGTCACCCGGTGGACCGGAAACAAAAATATTTTTAGGGTTCGCCTAATAGAGGTAATTATTTTTACAACTCACACTTTTTTATCACATTAATTGACATCTTGACATTTTAGTCATCTTGTTAGATGTTTTGTTTCGAGAGTTCTTGCAATATAGTTTATTGTTCAACTTCCAGACGATCTCAATCGAACGGAATTGACGATAGAACCAGTCGAACCAAATCGAACGCAATCGTCTGATTGAAATTCGATTGTCGAACGCAATCAAATCTCAATCGAACGTCATAATTCTGGGTAATATTCGATTGGTTCGATTGTTGTTCGACTGGTTCGATCGTCGATTCCATTCGATTGAGATTGTCTGGCTTTATTCTTGCAGCTTCCCAACATCCAAGCTCTCAAACATCATAAGTCGAATGAAATTACTTTCGATTCTCGTAGAAATTATGCGATGAACAATCCGGGGGTCAATGAATCGACGATCGAAGGCAATCGAACGCAATCGAACATCAATCGAACGCAATCGAATATCAATCGAATTTGAAAATTGTGGTAATATTCGATTGAGATTCGATTGCGTTCGACAATCAAATTTCAATCGGTCGATTGCGTTCGATTTGGTTCGACTGGTTCGATCGACGATTCTGTTCGATTGAGATCGTCTGGCAACTTGGAGAGGGAATGTTTGAAAACATAGAATTTTTTTCATAGCAGTTATTTGGGGGGGGCAGATTTAGGCAGGGCTGTCGGATTTAGGACCACTCCCGGTATGACGACCCTCGACATGGCCCGAGAATTCTCAGGCCAAAACTTTTATTGGAATTTGCGTAAAGCCCGAGTATGGCCCGAGCTGGCCCGAGAATTCGGGCCGTGTTCGGGCCACACTCGGGCCACACTCGGGCCAATTTTTGAAAACATGATTTAAACAGGCATGTAATTTCAGGACTGAATTTTTTTAACATTTTCTTTGAGAAAAACTTGGTTTCTCTTAATTATATTAAATATATGAATGTTGTAAATTCATATAAATATTAAATGTCTTAATTGGTATGAAAACATAGTTATAAATATACTTAGGGTGGAAATATTTGCTAGTAAACTGGTCCTGGTTTTAAACTGAAGCGTGTCCACGGGAAGCTCGTAAAGTTTTTTTGAGCGATAGCTATTTATAAACAAAACAGACAAATCTTATTTTGTACTATTTTGTTTGACTGGACATGCTGAATCAATTTAACATTTAACATGGCCCGAGCATGGCCCGAATGACTCGGGTCATGTTCGGGCCAAAAGAATTGATAAAGTCTCTCGGCCCCCGAACATGGCCCGAAGAGGCCCGAGAATTCTCAGGCCATGTCGAGGGTCGTCCGGTATGAGGAATAAAGAAATGTAATTAAAATGATTAAAAATTACGAAAGAAGCCTAGCTATAAATTTTAACCGGACAAAGTGAAAAAGTAAGCTTCAGAATGGCCAGTAGAAACTACGAAATGACTGGTAATTACCGGTCACCGGCCGTTATTTGCAGCACTGAAATTTCGAGGAACATTTTTCATGTTTTTTCTCACACCAATTCTTCAAAAAGAAAATATTTATGAAGGTAAATTCTTCTTCCATTCATGGATTTTTTGCGCCATTTCATTGACAATCTAATTCTAACTCTCATATCTTATAGAAAACTCTACTTTTATAAAAAGCAAGCTTTAACACCCAACTATGAATCTCTGAAAACAACACAGAGTCTCGCCCCTCTAGCCCTTTGCCCTTCGGGCTTGAAACTCAATGCTCCAGATCTGGCTAGCCTGAAAAAAAGACTTGTAGACAAAAAGTTTATCCACATTGGACTCACCAAAAAAAATTAAAATTTTAAAACAAAACCAGAGGCTTATGAAAATAAGCCTCGCCCTACCGATTGTAAAACCAGATATGAACTGGGTAGACTGAAAGGAAAGTAAATCACAGAATATCAAAAGTTCGCTTTATGTGAGATGAAGCTGGGAATACCAAAAGCACGCTTTTAATTTCAACACAGCTGATTCTACCATCTTTATAAAAATTTAAAAGCGGTGGGCGGGTTTGGGCCGTTTGGGCGGTTTTCGTTGGCGGGGGATCGCTAGAGATTTGACCCTCGATTTTAGAAAATCCATCCCTAAGTTCGGTTAAAACTGCTTGAAAAGAGGAAAAAATTGTAGTTTCTTGTTATTTTTTTCCAAACTGAGGCTGGGCATGTTCTTACGATGTTTTTAATTTTTCGACAAGCTTCAGCCTCAATGTTTATTTTATAAACTGGGTTCTAATAAAAAATAAAACGTGTATCATCATTCATCCCCGATGGGAAATTGCCGCGTTCCTAGAGCTTTAGTTTGGGCGGCCGCCCAATTGCCCATCTACCATCGGAATATAAACTACCCACTGCCTGATAGATCTCACTCCTAGAAATGTCAGGACTTACACCCCTCATCCATCTGCATTCTATGGGGATTCTCACAGAGATTTTCCGGTTCGCAATTTAGGTCTTAAAATGCAAGGACATAATATAGGGTCATCAAACCACAAACTAGTGTAAAGGCGATCAGTTTCATTCAGATTCAATCAGTTTCTCAAAAATTGCTTTTGTCAAAAAACTTGTGACTGACGGAAAAGGTTGGCCATAAATTTTCATGGACTGAAAAAAATAGAGAACGCTATAAATACAAAAAAAAAACAGAAAAAGAAGATTAATTTGAATAGGTTTTCTTTACTTTCTACTATCAATTAAGAAGATACCTACTGTAACAATTCCTTTTCATAATCACCGCATAGAATTGACAAAAAATATCTACAAAAAATCACCCGTAGAATCTCGATGTTGTGTCTGGAAGAACTTGAAAGAAACATTGAATATAACGCCAAGCAAAGATTTGAAAATACAATCTTCGAGATTATGTTGATAGTAGAAACGCTCTCTTAAGGGACCTGCCCTTCTTGTGAGCGAAAAGTTTGAGAGGACGTCGGACTTTAAAAGCGAGCCTTGGTATCTCGTGGTTCATCTACTACATAAAAAAAATCCACATCAGAGATTCTACAGGATCCTACGAAATTACTAGATAACAGTTTTACTATAAAGTAGTCACTAAGGTACTGAGCAGAAAGCTCTTGGCCAGTTCTCTTGATAAGGAACACTTCACACCTTCATAATGTCAGAACTCCAAGTTTAATTCAAGTGGAATCCTTTCTCTCGCGTGGCCGCGCGAAGTTTCTCTTTTAAGATTTCTTCTGATGAGTATTCAGGTAATTTGAGGTAGTGAACACAGGTGTTGACTGAAGGGTAGGATCCATCGCCTTCGCTCTCTTTCTTGACTACCGTCAAACGTGGAAGAAGGTTGGAGATACCTCCTGGTGGTAGAGACGAGCAACCAGTCGCAAATTGAAGAAATTCCTAGAAAAGAAATATAACAAATTTTAAGTTTCAAGAATCGCACTTTTCACTTCAACAAGCCTTCAAAATGGTCAAAATAGTTACTGCTGTGTTGTTAGCTATTGAGAGAAGATTAACACGAAGCCTAAGTGCCAAGTTGAGAGAGAAATTATCAAAAAAAGAAACTCGATCATGTACCAAAAATTGTAAAAAAAGGCAATCCAAAAAGGCATTCTATTATTATTATGTCTTAAATGAAAGAAAATCGAACCTTTCTTTCTTGTCCATCCATAGCAACTAGAACATTGATCAATCTTAAGAACCCAGGGCTGTCTTTATGGTAGCCATATTTCGGTTCCGTGTACATCATTAGTTCTTCATATGTCCATTGAGGCGCCTGTTCACCGCATAACATCAAGCGAACTTCATTCGGTTTGAATGCGTGCAATCTCTCCATAGGGAACACACGATTAAAACCAGCTGAAAATTAAAAGAAGGTTAACATCAGAGCATAGTTTGATGTAAAGCTTAATATGCGCATCATTCTTGATATTCAAAAAATAAACAGTAGCATCCGAAAGAAGGCTGAAATTTGCAACGAATTTGGGGGGGGGCTATAAATTCAGGTCTTTTCCGGGTGTTTCTGTTCCTGAATAATAAAATAGAGAATTCATCGAAAATATGCAAAAGGTAAAACTGATGACAGCTAAAGATTATATTTGAAGGAAGTCGAGGACTGCATTTGGTGAGTTCTAGTTATAGTTCTATCGATTAGTTTATAATAACAAGGTTTTCTCATTCATTCATTGCATTCAAGCTCTCACATGTTACATATATAAACCTATCTACTTACATCTGAAAGCTTCGAGTTGCATTGCAATTCCTTTGTGCATCGTGAAATCTTTCAGAAGTTCAATGTATTCTTCAACGTTTTCGCCTGTCAGCGTCTGGAAGAAAGAAGAACGAAATGTTTATTTGCAGTATCTGAAATAGTTTGCAACACATGTCCAAAGGCGTGAGACAGATACCGGGAAAATAAAATTTACCGTAACATTTTTAGCCGAACGTACGCCATGCAATAGGTTCAATTTCAGTAGTTTTCCAATTACAGTTGAACTCATGTAATTCGAACTCCTATAATTCGAGAACTCACTTAATTCGAACAGATTCTGTGGTCCCCTCAGAATTTACCTTGAAAACCTTACAAGGAAACTCCTATAATTCGAACTCATGTAATTCGAACTCGTGTAATTCGAAAAATCATGTAAATCGAACAGATTTTCTGGTCCCATCAAGAAATTTTAATCATGTAATTCGAATTTTCGAGAATTTTTTGAGTTTTTGAAGCTGACAAACTTGACATTTTGTCAATCGAACCAATTCCAATTCCACCCCCATCTCAAAATGAGATTGACGACGCGATCGAGACTCTCAAAAAGATGACCCTTTTTGAATCATCAAACGTCATCCCACTGATTCAGAAGATCTTCGAAGAGATTTCCAAGAAACGAGAGCAGAAAATGAAAATTAGGAATTTAGTATTTCATTACTTTAACTCTAAAATACAAAAAATTGTTCAAAAGTAAACCTGAGAAAGACTTTTTCATCGAATTAGGTCAAAAATACGAAAACTCATCTAGTTCGAAACTCGTGTAATTCAAACAAAATTCTCGGTCCCTTGAGAATTCGAATTACAGGAGTTCAACTGTATTAGTAGGAAAACTCTTCACCGACCAAAAATCAAAACACTTTTTAAAAAGGGAAAACACCTCTAGATATTCACCCACCGGACAAAGTGTGCCAAATTTTAATCAACTCCGATAATTTACGAGGTCTCCAGGCTACTCTAGCATTCTCAGGCAAACACTTTTGAAGTTTGTGTTGAAATGGCAAAAAGCTTACCTCGTTGGCTCCATTCGGCTTCAGGTCAACAGCATCGAAACCGTAAACAGTCGAAGATGGAACGTATTGGAATGTCAATCTAACGAAGAGAACAGTTTTATAATAAATGGAATATGCTCCAAAATTATTTAAAATCTTAGAATGGTACTGACACTAAAGGATTCAAACAACATGAAAGAGAACCGCCGAAGCAAAGTCAAACCAAAAAAACACCGTTTAAAGTTACCCTTGAACGTCGATATAAATGAAGTAGAGAAATCTATCATCATATCCACTATTTTGCTTCACAGTACAGATTTGGCTTCTGCTCGTCATCGTCTAGCGAAAAGACTCTTTTATAGTACCTATGTAGGAAGTATATCAGAGGTCTATGATTCAGAATAAGTACATCTTTATGATTTCGCGAGTAACAAAGAGGAAAACAGTTTTGTTACCCACCCCAGATCTTCCAATTTGCATTCGACACCACTTTCAGTAACAAACGGTAATTCATCCAGCATTGTACGCCTTTTACTTTCATCCAACTCTGTATCACACAAAATCTTTTGACGTTTCTCAACATACAAAGTCAACTGTTTAATGAATTTCGCTTTGTTTGGATGAATCTGTTCAAAATCGTGATCAGTAATGACGTCACTGAAATAATGAGAATCCATCTTTTCTGTCGATTCCGTCACGTCAAAAACGTCATCAACTGACTCATCGTCCGAAAATTGTCCTTGTCCGATTGCGTCCGAATTTTGAGACATGGTTCTCGAAAGTTTAGCATACTTCCCTTTTCCAGCGCATAACATTTTAAAGAAAGGCGAGGAGAGAGGGATATCAACAAGTCTATTATCTTGTAAACATTTTGCCAGAAAGATACCCAAAAATGCAAATAATTGACAGATCCGTGTCATGTCCGGTGAATCTTGAGGGAATGGTGCCGGGAATAATCCGTTGTTATGACGACTGTACTCTGGTCCAATTCGTTCGTCCTAAAAAACAGACAGATATTCAGATAATTAAAAGAAATTGATAGCTAGGAATTAGAAAGGCAAGAAGATTGATTGAACTAGATAAATGAATTGATAATCTATAAAAATCATGAAGCGCTAACAACAGTCATCGTCATCGTCATCGTTTTCTGTCGCACATATGAGAAAAAACGTCAGCTCTTACATTCTGCATATCATCCATAGATACCCATAATTTCAAATCGTTTCTTTGCAAGGCAAGTGAGATCAATGCATAAAACTCAAGACTTGGTCCCAGACCTGTACCCTCTTCATCTTTGAATTCAATCTGGAAGTTACAAAAAAAAATTTGACAATAATCAAATTGACAGTGAATGAATTGGAATACAATAGAGAGAGTATATATTAAAGTAATAAGAAAATAATCGATTAATATTTCAGGGAATTTGAAATTTTCTTTGCTGAAAATGTTACCTCTAAAACGCTTTTTCTTTCTGCGTGGAAATTCATCAATTGGATAGCAGTTTCTAAAAGCTGAAGAAAAAGAAAAAGGTGATTTGTAAAAGATAATAAAGTATCAACTCGCCATGCCACGTGCTTAAGTTTAATGCCTACTTTAGTTTCATGGATTCGGCAGTTTTACAATCGTTGGTTTTCATCTAGCCTTTTAGATCTTTCTAAAAATAAAACCTATGACAACTCAGTCTAAACATTTAACTACTGATTAAATTATTTGTAAAGACAGGAAAAAAATTAAACACTTCGAAAAATTGGATTTTGTTTTCAATTTTTCTCATTTTACTGACCCTCTGGATTTTTAGGCCTCAAATTCTCCTGCAACTCAAACAAATAGAAATAGAAACACACCTCCTCAACAAAGGAGGTAGACTATTTCTGGAAAAACTAAATCTCTATTTACCTGGTCCTCACGTGGTACAGTAACCCGTTCATGTTTCAATCGCCCGATTCGGAATTCTTGAGTATCCAATCGTCTAGTGAGATGAACACGTGATCTCTCAGTATTTGCGTCCTGGATTCCTTGAAGCCACACAATTGATCTGGAAGGTGGAAATATCATAAAAAATTGATACGTTGACGATTTCATTAGAATCTTTTGGGAAAAATAAGTGACTCAACTAATTCTGTCGACTTAAGCTCGATCATTTGAATTTTTGAAGGGCCAGGGGTTACCAGTTAGGTAGAGTTAGCAAGTCATTTTGAAAAATTCCCCAACAATCTGAACATTTGCATCAAATTGGTGAATTAAAATTACAAAGAGAAGCCAAAATGGATATTTACAAAGCTAAAAGCATAGTCAATCTTAATGCTTACCTTGAAAAACCAAAGGCAGTTGCTCTAAAGAACATTTGTCTGGTTTCAAATGGGAATAATGTTGGATAGTTGATCACCAAGTATTCACACCATAAAGGTAAAGAACCTGATGCCAGGGTCAATGGATCCTGAAAAATATGGAAATTCGTTGATGAATTCGTTGAAACACTAACCAAAGAAAGTACAATGATCTAAAAATCACGTTTGATTGTGTGACCCATTCGTAATAGATCTTCCTTTAAAACTTGGATCCGGATATTCGAGGACAAGTAATTCAGTATAAACGAGATTCGGTGATACGTACAGTAATAAACTTTAAGAGTCCATAGGTAATTTAGTGATCTATGAAACTAACTTCGAAAGTTTGTCACTCATATCATCTAGCCTACGTCATGTGCCGCGCTTAAGGACGGGGTTTTTCAGCATCCCAAAATGCACTGTAAGGCTGTGTTTCTATGAGATTGCACTGCAAGGATCAAATTTTAAAACAAATTCAAAGTAAGTGATTAAAAGAAAAAAAAACTTTCAGCCATATTGAACTGCACTGTAAGGATACGATTTTGAAAAGCAGATTTTGCGCGGCACATACCGTCGTTTAGAAATCGAGTGCACCCCCCCCCCAACGGGAATGGTGCATATCATGAATTGAAACATTTTACGTACCTGTATTTGCTGGACCAACTTGTTGGTGATTTTCTTGCACAAGAATTCGTCGTTTGGAACGTAAAAGACTTCCTTCTCATCTAAGAAAATATAAAAACACTAAAAGTGAGTAAGATCAAAATATAAACAACGCAAGTTACACGCAACTTCGGTTACGCCTCTTAAAAGAACTTAAAAATATAGCAAAAAAGCTTTTTACATACCATCAAACGAGACAGTGTCATCAACTTCATCTGAAATACGATGTAGAGAATTGATGACTTCAAGAACTTGTTGAATGGGCGTTACGCCCTCCAAATGGCGGTGTAAAGGTTCTTCAATCTTTACAACTTTTTCTTTGACTTCTTTTGGTTTGTTGGCAGCTTCCTCCATTTTCATACTTGTAAATTCCTATAAATCAATATTTTCTATGTCTGAGATATGAGAGTAATGATTTCTCTAAAATAAGACCAACCATATATTCCAAAAACGATATCGTTCTAAATTAGAAACAATTGTTTGAAAAACTAGTTCTCACATTTCGTCATTTAAATGATCATAGTTTCAGATACAACAATGACATACACAAATTCAAATGATACTCAAAATAATTGAGTTTGATGGGCGGAAAAGGATCAACAAACCTTGTAAGCTGAGGAGAGAGACGAACAATTTCGTTGTTTACGGCAGCTCCTGGTCGTTCCAACGAGACGCCATTTCTTTAAAAATTCTTCATTACAATTTTGTTGAAGGTAATTGATGAGATCAGATTTTGGAAGGTCTACAGTTCCAATGTTATCTTTGACAAACGAAACTCCCCACTTCACCTAGAAGAAATATAAAAATTATTCATAAGTCTCAAAACAACTGTAAGACCTCTTCCTAGGTAAAAAGAAGTTCCGGAAAAGTCAACAATGATATCACCGATGTAAAAGAGTCATCATACTAGTTTGGGTAAAACAACCCATACTATGTATAATTTCACAAACATTATGTTTAAGGGTTAAGAATTGAGGAATGATCATCAATCATGAATTTCGAAGAACTTTTTCAAAGAATCCAATTTTTTCTTACCACATCCTCCTCTCTGAGAACAGTTGAATCTTCTTCTCCAGATTCTTTCGTTGACTTGTACACGAGGCTATAATAAGTTAGCAAAATTATAGATTATGTTACGGACTCTATTTATACATTCCAGTTCAATTCATAAAAAGTATTTTAAAAGCCCAAAGAAGAAGCAAACCAGGGGAGGGGCAAGCAGTTAATACACAACACTACAGTATGTGGATTAACTGCTTTTTGGAATTTTTCAAAAGAACCACCACCCATTGACACTTAGTACACTGTGTATTAACTGTTTTTGATACATTAAATATATACACCACCCCTAAAGTGAGTTTGCAGCGGCCGACAAACTGTCCCATGCAGGTCCACTGTGTATTTTCCCGTTAATTTGATGCAATACGAGGGGTTTCAACTGTTTTGAGACTACTTGCCGTATTACTTCGAATAAACGCCCCCTTCTTTTAAACGCCCCTCTCGAATAAACGCCCCTCCTAAAAGGAAAATTATTTAACAAACGCTCCCTCAAATAAACGCCCCTTCGAATGAACGCCCCTCTAGATGAGGGGCGTTTATTAGAAACTTGTGACTTAAATACTTTGATACAAGTTTTGATTAGGATTGAAAAGGAAGATTTTAGTCTTTTTTGTAACCAGATCAGTTTTGATGCCATTTTAGTCGCTGACCCAAAGAAATTTGCACTGAAATCCTGGTATAGAACTAGCCTAGAAATCTAAGCCAGATTGATTCAGTCATTTAGTAAAACCTGATGGTGAGTTGTGACTGAATATCAGTTTTTTAAGGCAAACTTAAAATTCCGTACATCATAAAAATCATTAAAGCACCGATAACGCTATATTGTCTTCAGCCGTATCTTGGCCTTGTAAAAACTGGCTTGGTTAACCAGGCTAGTATAGAACAAAAACAAAGAGCAGATTTGCTCTAAACGCCCCCTTCTTAAAAACCCCCTTCTCAAATAAACGCCCCTCCCAAAATCGAAAAAAATAAATATACGCCCCAGGCGTTTATTCGAAGTAATACGGTATGTCATAGATTTATGTAATTTGAAAATTTAAATAAGTTTTTGTAAGCCGGGGTGCAGATCCCTTGCCAGACAATTACCTAAGCAATGCAACGGTTAAAATTTTTAGATTTTGGGTAAGCAGAAAAAGATTTTGAGGTTTTCCAGTTGCATGGTTGATTAGTTTTAAATTAGGAAGTGCCAAACTATGGTCTGGTAGGCAGTTAATACACTTTTTGAGCTCTAAAATTGTCTTAACACCACCCCTTTTGACAGTTAATACACTGGTGTATTAACTGCAATTTGCAAATTTCAGAAAAGGACCCACCACGGTACTAAGTGTCATAGGTGTCATGTATTAACTGCTTGACCCCCCCCCCCCCCCGAGCAAACTAAATAAGAATGAGCATATTTTAGCAAGAAAGGGTCACATAATAACAGAGGATGCTTACACAAAATTAGTATCCCGAACTGAATAAGATTGATTGTTATACATCAACAAAAATGCCAAGTTTTGACCCCGTTTACCAAGAAAGTATCACACAGATAATAAAAGATATTTACACAAAATTGGGATCCCAGACTCTTCTCAATCTATCAGACTGATTGGATGAGCTGTTGTACAACACCAATGATTGGACATAAGAGAATATGGTGGATTCAGTGTTGTCCAATGGAATTTCAATCTCCTTCGCACCGACGTATGGTGTTCCGCGTAAGAATAAACGAATCTTTCGTTCAACCTTCTCTTTCTTGTTTTCCTTTTGTGTTCCTGTGGGAAAGATAATAGAAAATAACGGTAATGTTTGCCACCACAGTTGGAAGTAATCCGAGGGCTTCTCTTTAGATAGCTATCAACATTAAGTAATTAGGAACTGGGCACCACACTTTATATGAAAATTACCATTGGCTTTAATTTCTAAGCATTGAGCTGAGAGAAAAGTCCTTTAGAGGACCCGGGAAGGGATTGAGCTTATTACCTATCTTACTCACACCGTAGCTACATGCTTTACTTTTATACTTCGGTCACTTACCGAGGTTTATAAAACCAGTCATTACCCCTATACAAATTCCACACACAAATTATTAATATTTAAGAATTATTTGAACATTGTTAGAGAGCCATACCTGCAGTAGGGATTTCGATGTCTTGTGTTTGCTGAACGTTGGTACGTCCTGGTCGTGGATCGAATGCGGGTACAAGTGCATCATGTTGACACTTCAACACAAGCTCATCGTTCCACATTCGCCGATGGTGTTCACCAGGGTAATCGTGACGGTGCACCTGTAATTCAATAGCGAGTATTATGTGTTTGTACTTTTGAGGCCGACGCAGTGACTGAAGCGATTGGGAAAAAAAACCGCAAATTCGAGGACAGTAAAAGCGCTGATTTACTGCCTCAGTTGATCAAATCTAACCCTGGCCGTCCCCGTCGAAGAAAAACACTGATGTAATACATCACACCCGCTAATGCATTAATTTACAGTGAAGGAACGGTGCATACAAAAAAATATGTCATTTTTGGCACTTAATGGTTAAAATGAAAATCATAAAAAAGGGTTGGAGATGACACTTCGAAACTTATTGAGTTGAGAGCGCAACCATAAAATTGGCACTTGGTCAAGATCCCGTAAAAATGGAACTTAATGATCTAAAAACGCAACCATAAAATTGGGCTTTTCCAGAAATAGTCCGTGCCCCTCCCCCCTGTCGAGGATATCGGATATCCAGTTAACGATTTTTATTCAAAAGTGGGTATCCAGGGGGTTAATATCTACAAGGGAGCGGATATCCAGGGGGTCAAAGTGTCTTTTCAAGTAAAAAATACGATATCCAGGGGCAAGCATCTTTATAAGAGAGGATATCCAGGGGGTTGAGCATATTTTTAAGAGTGGATATCCAGGGGGTTCGATATTTCGAAAAATCAATATCCTCAACAGTGGGGGTAAAATCTTTTTCTGGAAATACCCATTGGCACTTAACACGAAAAGGACAGTTAAGCAAAGTATACGCTGACAACTTACTTGGAGAGGTTCATACATTTCATCAGGATCATGATCTTCTTCTTCATTCTCAATGTCGTCATAATCGTCGTCGTCGTCATCGTCATCTTCGTCATCATCGTCGTCGTCGTACATTGGTGTCGACGTTGTTGTCGTTTCACTTAACGAAGGAGTTGGCAAATTTTTAATATTAGGAATACACACTTAGTATGTACCTCTCAATGGTTCAATACTTATAGTACCATATAGAAGGGCAAATTGGTGTTAATATAATGCAAATTTTGGACAAAGCACAAATTTTGGACGATGTGCTCATTGGGTAACCGAAGCGAATCAGTTTACCCACTTTTCGTGTCACAACTCTTTTATGTGTGGAGTGACAAGCTCAGGACATTTAAACGATTAGAAAATTTTACTGTTTGAGTTAAATCAGGGTAACAAAATGACAAAACACTCATACCTGATAGATTGTTTTTTAGTAGACGAGCTTGGTTCATCCACGCTTTCTTTCTTGTTCGATCCTTCTTCGGTTGAGTTTCCTTCTTCGCCTTCCTTTGTCACCAATTTCTTCTCTTTCTCCGCAACAAGTTTAGAAAGTTTATGAAATTGTAGGATCTCTTCTAATGTATACATATCGGAATCCCCCTCGTCGTCTATAATTCTTTCAGGTGTTTTCATGGTACTCAGGGAATCACCTTCTGAAGATTCTCCTTCTATGGACGTGGACGGCACGTCGGTTGTCGAGGAACCTTTTTTTACAGAGGAATCATCTTTTGATGTTTCAGCAGAGGTGTCTTTGACGTCACTTTCGACATTTTCGGGTGTTTTCGAAACAGGAGATTCCCTGTCAGATTTCTCAGTGGAGTCCTCTTCCTTAGTCTCATCTTTTTTATTCTCAGACGGAGTACCTCCTGACAATAACCGCAATGCTTGTTGGGTAATATCGTCGATATTTTCGACAGAATCGTTGTTACCTGTTAGAACTTGAAGCATGGAAGCTAACACATCACGAGAAATACCTGCCTGAGTGGTTGTATTTCCAGAAGCAGTGTCAACAACATTAGAGACAGAATCAGATGTCTTTTCACTACTCTCTTTAGTATCTGTAGAGGAGTTATCTTTGTTTTGAGCTGAAGTTGATTGCTCAGTAGCAACTGTCGTATCAATCACACATTCTTCAACTTTAGTGACATCAGCGGTGACGTCATCATAGTCCTCGAATTCGTCTTCATCGTAATCATCATCGTCATCATCTTCGTCCATCGGCTCGTTGTCATGGCGATCGTTTGCTTCTTTCATCATGGCGATGTAGGAAGCTTGTAACCCAGCACTGTGGTTATCGTTCAAGAAATTGTTCTCTGCTACATTCACGGCAGCCGATGATTGGCTATCATCACTTAGTTCGCCCTCTTGAGTATCTTCGTTCTCTTGTTGTGCAGTCTCTTTAGTAGAAGGTTCTATGTTCATAGTGTCCAAGACATCAGACATTGAGGATGAGATCTTCTGCATTGTATCCAAGCATTCTTCTTTGGTAAGAGGCGTTGATTCGGTATCAGGTTGTGGTGATTCTGAACCATCCTGGTCTTTATCTTCGTCTTTGCTTTCCACCGAAACAGCAAGTGTTGGTTCACTTGTCACTGGTACGCTTAACTCGTTGGGTGGCGATTGGCTTTCTCGGGATCCTTGAGCGCTTGGTGTTGGTCTGTTCTTTCCATTCGAAGCTACAAGTGTGTTCTTAAAACTCTGTGTAGCCATACGGACTTGATCGACACGTATGCTAGCTGCTTCAGCTAAAGCGTTGGCGACGAGCTCAGAATTATCTAAAAGATCTTCCACCGCCATTAAGAATTGGAGATTAGCGAGATCGATTCTCGTTTCACCTTGCTTATCAGCTTCATTTGTATTGTCTTTGTTATTTTCTGAATCACTTTTCTCACCGTCTTTCTTCTTACCGAAAGACATGACGACCTGTTTCAAATTATTATCAAGAGCAGGCGAAGGAGCATCGTGACTCTTGTTGCTGGCATTCTTATCCATGCGCTCAGCTTTCAACATGACTTCAGCCACGGACGGATCAGCAATGTTGACCACTTTGACATTAGAGCTATCTCCGTCTTCATTCGTTTTTGATGCCATATTTTGAGCCCATGAAACATCGACCCATGCTGAAAAGAAGATGAGTGAAAATTGTACAATAAGGAATTTAACACAAGATACCATTTTATTATCGACTTGAGAAATTCTAAATGTGGACCTAAAAACTCTAAATAAAACTCAAAATCTTAATATGAGATGAAAGAAACTCACTGTCATTCTTTGCATCTGTAGTATTTGCTGCTTTGGCGCGTGATTGGTTGTGCAACAACTTCCAATCAGACCCTTCTTTGGCACTCAATGCCATGTGACGTAAAATTTGTGAACGGAAAATACGACGTTGTTTCTTCTGTGTGTTGTCTGCTTCTGGTGTGGCTAAAGCTGTTTACGGAAAATCAATTCGAGATCATAGCCTTTTAAAAAGAATTCTTTTGCAAGCAAAATCTTAAAATACTATGAATGAAATACAAGGTCAGAGTAAGTTTTTTGCGTAGGGTTTAAGCATAACATTCCGGTCAGGAGTCAAGCAAGCATCCAAACTATCATTCCATAAATATTCAGAATAAAACTAGACGGAAATGAAGAAAGTCTTACGTTTCATTTGTTCCACGGCGCTTGTGACTTTTCCGTAAATTTCGAAACCGGATAAGGAGAGATAATATGTCTGTCCGCTTGCGTTGGTTCCGTTTTGTTGAATACGGAAATAATGCCATCCTTCTGTTTCTTCACCAATCTCTTCTGTGCTAAATTTCCACGTGTGAGTTGAGCTGTATGAAGAGAAATATACTACTTTAGCTCTTCCATAATATCGAATTGAAAACCATTTGTGAATAAGAGACAAAAAATCAGTGATCAAAGCTTTTAGTCTGATAAACAGAAAATAGATTTTGCACAGCAATTTAGCACATAATTGTTGAAATTTTGGTGAATAATGCAGAATTTTAGACGAAAAGATCTCCCTTCAGGAGGAGGAGGTGAACCTTCCCTTGGCACAGGGAATAGGCCCTAACTTAACGTAGGGTTCACAGCGCTAAAAGCAACGAAATGAACTCCCTTCATCCTTCGAAGAACTGAAATAATTACCCTGGATCTTGAAGGCTTTCATCATTTTCATGTGTTTTGAGGGTAGTCCAGGTGGTGGCATCTTTAGATGCTTGGAACAACCAGTTGCGGATGGCAGACCTACATAAAAGGATTATCAATCATGATTAATTATTTTTAAATATACCGGATAAAAAAAAGTGTACAACTCTCTGAATGAGGATTCAGAGATACATTCTTGGCGTAAATAGTGAAAACAATACCTTCCATAGCCGCGTGCATGTCTCAGTGTATACGCTGATGGAATAACGTTCACACCAATATCTAGTGTAAACCAGGCTGACCTAGAAAAATTGGAAATATAATCAATCAGAACCTGATGGCTCAAACAAATGATCGGCTTTTAATAAAGCCAAGTCAAGTCAAATAAAGGAAAACAGGCTAAGAAAATGGCTAATTTAGCTGAATTTAGAACAAATCTAATATCAAACAAATTTTGTATTAAATTTTTGAATCTAAATTTAAGTTAAAAATTTCGGAAGAATTACCAAAATTTGCCAAAAGATTTACCAAAAAGAATTATTGGTCAGTACACAAAAAAGCGGCACAATGATCGGCTGATATAGACTAAGAATTACACTCTTACATTTATTGTATTGATGTCTATTATCTAATTAGTGAAATCCAAAGAACAAATGAATAAATAAACAAACTTGTTATCATTGGTGTGACAATTAACCGGTGCCGAGTCTCGATTGATGATATCCTCTAATCGACCGTATGGTAAAGAACGGCCCTCTGATGAACTGATCAAAACAACATTATGGCGCGCAGGGTTGATCCAGTCTGTTGTCTCACTGTAAGGAAAAAACACACACACAAAATAATTAAACGATACATCGAAATTTCTGTACTAAAAGCAAAAGAAATTCAATGTAAACGGCGTAGTATCTTCTTAGTATACTTGAAAATATAGGTATTTCTGTGAATTACAATCACTTTTCCATTAATACCAAATACTTGTAGTCATTCAAAACTTTCTTTATACGATTCAACTAATGGGACTCCTATTGTTTGGAATTCCCATCTACGTTAGTCTAGCAACAATTAGACGACTAATTCAGACATAGTAGAAATAAACAAAAAAGTAAAGGAGGGAATATTCATACAAACTAAATCCCGTAACAATAATTGTATTATAGACTAGTAAACTAGTCGTTGAAAACAGACCCAAAAGGTCCAAAAAAATAAGAATCGAAGAGATGAGGTTGCGTGTCTTTTCTGAATTTCAACGACTAGAAGCTTCTTCCCTCAAAAAACGTTGTTTAATTTTACAATCTTTTTTAGGTTTTTGAGAATCCATCCAACTTTTTTGACTAAATGATATTCCATAGTAACATTAAACATGGGAACATATAAATAAATGAGTATTTCCAAAAACACAATAAACAGAAAGAAAAATAAATTCAATCCCGCACGGGTTAGACATACAGAAATCTGTATGTCTCTCCTTACGATTTTAGGTGAAGAAAAAAAGGCGTTGGAAGTAGCTTCTAGTCGGTTATTTTCCTTTTCTCTCACGCGCACTGAATATTTAATTAGTGTTTACATTATTTGATTGACAGTTTTATTATAAGGTTATAAGTAATAACTGACTAGTTTACTAGTCTAATTGTATTATCGTATAAGGTCTATATTATTGTATTACACGCATTATGAACGACTCCAGTCTATATCTACGTTTATATTATGGCGTGTGAAGGTTCACTGTATGAAAATATAATTATTGAAAATTAGTTGCTTTGAAAGAGTCGAAACATAATGCTGTATCTCAAAAACGTCGATCACAGTCCAGCTTGGTTGACCTAATCGTTTAGGATATCAAATTGTGTGAACAGTTCATACTTAGCGTTGGTTCCAAGCCAATAGATGATGCCATTTTGGTCAAAATCTGATTGGTGTTCGAATGTTTTGTGTTGGTCTGCATTTTCTTTGAAATGTTTGACGAATTTGAAAGAAGAACGTTCATAGTCGTACCACTTCTTTTCAACCTGTGGTGTTGAAAAAGTGATTTGAGATTAATATAAGATTGAAGTGAAACTTAAACGCTTTAACGATTCATAGATCCGTAATCTCGTATTATGGACATTCAAAAGCACCATAAAACTTACTAGATACAAAACACCAGATGTTTTGACCACATAGAAAAAGTATAGCGACTATAATAGATGAACCTTTGGTTTATTTTCATTTAAACGCAAACCAATCAGATCAAGACTTTAGCATCAAAAGTTCTTTGAAAATAGAAGCCATTTTTGAATATAGCTAGATTTTCCTCTTACCATTTTCAAAAGGTACGCTTCTATTTCCCCAACAGTCGTAAGGGGCTCCATTTTAAGGTTTTTTCCTGAGCGATTGATAAAGTCAGATGATCGGCCTCCTCTCTCCAATTTGAATCGTAACCTTTTCAATAATACCTGCAAAACAAAAGTTATGATAATAGAACGTCGAATACACTCTTTTCGAGATGCATAATAATTTATTGTTGTCCTCGTTTTCAAACATATTTCATTGCTATGAAATTATACATTTAAACCAATTTAAATTCCCAAAAGGCAAAAATTAACTCTAAAACAAAAGTACTTGAAATTCAAAATGTCTCATGAGGTGTAAACAATACAATTATCATTGTGAATATGTAATTTTATAGCAATGAAATCTGTTTGAAAACGAGGACATCAATAAATTTATGCATCTCGAGAAGAGTGTATTAGCTCTAGTTTAAACAATCGACTTTCTGCCCTGCCTAATCTTATTTTTTCAGTAGGCGAAAAGTCGACGCAAAGTTGGTAGTTAAAAAATCTTTGCTTGTGGTAGTTAAAAAATCTTTGCTTGGAAAAGATTGAAAGAAGACATTGCCTTGGCGTCAAAAGATGGCAATGCATTGACTTTAGACAGCCAAATATCTGTCTACTTTAATTCACAATTAGGGCCCAATTAGAATAGGCAGGGCGAAAAGTTGACCGTCTAAAGTAGAGCCTAGAGTATCAAGGACACAAAAAATGCGATTTGAAGGCAATGAAAGTTGCCTCAGACTAACTTATGAAAGTTGCCCATATTAACGGTTCGTACCTGTAGTCCAGTACCAGTGCCGGAGGATTCGTAAGCAAGGACGGGAAGCTTCTCGCTGGATTCCAACACCATGATCAACTTACGAACCAAGGTGATCGCTGGTCCACCACTGAAATGATGAAAAATATTCGCTTGTTAAAATAATCTAAGTAGTCACATAACCGTTTTAAGGCCGGTTTCTCCACTTTCGCGCGAAATGGGCGACAGTTTTTTTCTTAACATTTTTTGCCTGAAGAAAAGATTACGTCATAAAAAAGTTTCACGCGAGCAAAAAAAAAGTTGAAGGGAGTTTCAAAGCTCGTAACTTGATAATAATGAGCATGTCAAGAACTAAGAGGGACCATTCGGTCAAGTTTTGTCATCATGAAAGATTTTTTATTCCATATAAATTCTTCTCAGTATTTAAGGTGTAGAAAATCCACACTAACCTTTCAGCATCGATTTTGGATTGATCTCCGAAAACCTTCTTGAAGGCTTCTTTAGGATAATTTTGTTCTTTTGACAGCGTTAAACTGGATGAAAGCGGTAAAGTCTATAATGGAAAAGGGAAAACAATTGGTATAAAAATGGTGCAATATTAACCAATAAATCAACATGAACCAGTTTTCCGATAAGACTTAGACTGATTTATTAAAGCTCTTGCGCATAATAGGTAGCTAGGTAGCTTGAGTTTCAAAGCTCGTGAGGATTTATCAACAAACCTTGTTCAGACAATTGTTGAGAGCAGTGACTAGACCACTAGTCTGTATTTCATACGAAGATAGCATGGTTTCATTTGTGACAATGTTGCATAATTCTGTTAATGCACTGTATAGTTTATCCTTGTTTTCTGGTAACAATGGCTAAAATATAAGTAAGGAAAAGTAATGTATTATATTTTGGCTTAAGAGCTTGGAATATTATTCTGCAGCTAAATACAAATTTTCCTTAGTTATCTAACACCTTTAAAAATAATTCCTGTTTAATTTTATATACAGTCAACTCTGTCCGAATCGAAGCTCATTATTCGATTCTCTGTAATGAGCCCATTCGTCTGGAAAGTCTCAACATGCTCACCATAATTCAAATCTTTCCATTTTGGAGGAAAATTATCGAATAAGAAAGTTCTACTGTAGATGCCTTTTTCAGACCGTTTCATTAAAAAGAAAAAATAGTTTTAAGTAAAAACCTCGTTAGGATTGACACAGTCGTTGAGCGTTTTACTGATTTGTATGAGCGTTGCCATGGAGCCATGTGGAGTCAGATCGGCATCCTTGAAATATTTGCAATAAATACTATTCGCTAAACTTGAAAGCTTCTGGCGAACTTGATCTTTCCTTGATTGGAATTTCTTGCCTTGTTTTCCACTCCATGAAAATGCAAAATCTGGCCCTGAAATGGAGATGAAGATGGTTCGAAACACCTGTTGTGTCTTTGATCTAAATATCTCGAGCATTAGACTCTGTGAAAAGCAGTTAATTGTACAATCTCTGAACAATCCTAAAAGTAATCACAACTGAAACACAATTAGCTATATCAACGACCATCTAGAAGACTTTTAACGCTGTGTGACATCCTAAAAGCATCTTACCCAAAGAGATTTCAGCAGTAAAAGTATGTTTGGTTCCACGGTTTGACTCGAACAGGAATCCAGGAAGATCTTCTTTCAAGATGGTTGCTTGTTGTCCGTCTGTATTAATAACGTGAAGTTGATGTTCTTGTTTGCAACTCAACGTCCAGTTACCGACAATGAGAGTTTCACCACCGAGAGCTGAAAGAATGGGCTGGCTAACAGCCGAAGACGGCACGGACGCTCTCGCTCTTTGTAACTTCTCCAAAAATTCAGTACGACTTTCGTTGGAACTGGAACCTCCTTCAGGACTCCCACTTGAATACATGGTCAGTAATTTACCATCAAGTACAAAACGGAACCATCCGTTTGAGCCGTTTGATAACTCAATGGCGCAAAAATCACTCCACAAGTACAAACAATCACGCCCTCGTACAAGACACCAGTCGTGCCAGTGGTATGGAAGTCCTGCTAGCACCTTGGTCGCATCTTCCAAAGGAATAGTCTGTTCCTCCTAAAATTCAACAATCAAATCGTATGGTTATTCAAATTATTAGACCATTTCCGGTAACGGTTCTGTTTCAGTCTATTTCGCTCCGAAACAAAATGAAGCCATTCTACTAGTTAGGAGTGACGTAAAAGCTGCATTTTCAACCAATACATAGAATTTTTAATCAAAATAGTTTTTAACCAATAAGAAAGGCTTCATTTTGTAATGGAGCAAAACGGAACAGTAGAATATGGACGTGGTCTTCAACTTGATCTTCATTGAAAAACTGTTGAAATGAAAGTGACATTAATGCATGATTATTGCCACTTTGATGTCTACACGAAAAATATGTCAGAAATACCTTTTCTTGGATTTTGCCGTCAATAATGACATCTTGATCAACGATTTCAAATTGGCTTGCCATTTCGCTGATCTTTTGTAAGACACCAAGCCTGATGAAGTGGATGAGAAAAATATTGGGTCCTTTGGTCATCATGTCTTGAACGCAATTGAAAACGGCTAGATGACCTTCATCATCATCCTGATATTGAAGAAAAATGCATTTGAAGGAAATACAAAAAGAAAGTAGAAAGTGAACTGAAATTTAAACAAGGGGAATGCCTCTAGTTTTTAACCTTGTATCTCCTGATATGTCAGCATACCAATTATACGTACAAAAGATATCTGTCTCAGCATAAATTAAATGATATCTTTTAGACCTCGATAGCACTTAGATACTTTGCAGTCTTTATACACGTTCTCTGTGAATGCAAGGATGCAATGTCAATCGAACAGTACCTCAACATTCAGAGCAACAGCAATAACATCAACCAGCTGTGAAGCGACTGTCCCAGAGATGACTTCCTCCATCATCTGTGCAGGAATGGAATGAATCATTTTCTTCAAGATCGACAAAGTCGCTTTTTTCACTGATGGTATCAACGAGCTTTGGAAAGTATTGGCAAATACTGGTACTAAACGTTTGATGTAGATTGGAGCCACTTCAGGATCACCTTTGACAGCTTTTTCTGGTGATTCTGTTATTTCTTTATCTTGATCTTGATCTCCAATCTCACTTTCTGTTGGTGTTTCAGTTGAACCTTCTTCTGGTTGGTCAGTAGTAGTTGTATCATCTGGTTTGGTTTCTTGTTCAGTATTTGAGGCTTCAGTGTCTGTTGTGTCCATAGCAACAATTGTCAACCACTCGCCTGCAAAATAATATAAGTATATATAAAGTCTTTTATCAGCTGTGTCTTATCGCCTAAAAGATTGTAATTTGAGAATTGAGTGTAAACAAAGATCCCTTTGGATAGGCCAAAAAATTTTTGTAGACCCTTAACTGTAAGTGTTAGGTGCCTTCAAAAGGCTTCGATTTAAAGATCCAAATATTTCAAACTTACCAGGTGATTGCAAGATCCGGACAACTTCTTTATGACCCTCATCATTTCGTTCTCTGGCTTTATCCAAAGGTGTTTTACCATCCTCATCTCTCAGCTCTGGGTTTGCACCATGTCTCAGTAGAACCTTAAAAAGAATTTATCTTTCTTTGTTTATTATTATGTAAGTTTAAAATCAGGATGAGTAATATTCTATAGAGTGCTCACCAAAATGAGTGTACTGCTTCTTTAACTCCTATCACGTTTCAAACACAAAGAGTTTAAATCATTAATATTGATGTCTTGAATAAGTTGCTAAGATCAAAATATGAATAATTTACCTTGGCTACGGCTGGTCTACCAAAACAAGCAGCATAGTGCAATGAAGATGACCTCTGACCACGATTCACATCTGCACCACGGTCACACAAGAACTCCACCTAAATATCAAAATGATCATTCAGAAAGGTGCTCAAATAGGGAGAAAGGAAGATAATCACCTTCTTGAGATAAGACACATGAGATGTGCGTAACTATGATACATTGCCAAGATCATGGAAAACAGTGCTCTTTTTTCTAAATATTCTAACCACTACGCATTTTCCTTGTCCCTTTTAAATTATCTTTCTTAAATAAAATCCTTTTCCCCTGTTTACAGAAGGCCATGCATACCATTTCAAGAGTTCCAAAAGCTGATGCCCAATTCAACAGAGTCTGCCCAACATCATCCATGAAATTTACATCAAATTGACCTAGAAGAAAGAATTTCTTTTAAATCTCTGATTAAAATTATTCTGACTAAGGTCATAGGAGATTTTCTGATACAGCTTCACTCTTTTGAAATACAAGAGAAGAGTAATACAAAATTTGAAAAAAATATAAAAAGACATACTTGAATCAACTGCTTCAATGAGAGCATCAGTGTCTTTACTTCTAATACAGTCTATCAACTGTCTGTGTGATTTATCTCCAGTACTATCTAGCTTCCTTAGGTTTCCCAAAGATGCACGACTTGAAGAAGCAGATTTCGGTAAGGCTCCACGTCCTTCAAAGAGCAATATGAGCAGAAGATCAACGAGTCGCATTGTGTCCAATACACATCTTTCATCTCCATTCATGGCAGTCTCAATAGCATCTGGTAAATTTGATCGTAAAAGATCCTAAAGGGGAAATAAAAATAAAAATAAAAATGTCCATTGATTTTTTTTTGAGCGATAAACATGCTTCTACTAATAGATTATTAGAAGAAGAAAAATAAGCCTATCCTTAAATATAGTCTTGTCCCACAGCGTTTGATAATAAATCAGATATGTTCGAGCCTTGATGTTTTTATCTTAACTGGTCAATTGAACCAGACTTTAAAGATGAAAGGCCATAGGGTCCTCCAGGGTTCAGGTACCCCCAAAAAATTTAGGTACCCCCAAAAAATTTAGGTACCCCCAATCATTTTGTTACCCCCAAAACTTTTAGAATTCTAAAGTAACCCCCCCAACTTTGAGTTACCCCCTTTTTAATTTTTGTTATTGTTAAAAATACAAAAAGGAATTTTTTGCTATTTTGTCATTCCTTGGAAAATACTTCCATGGCGGCCAGCACTTCTTTTTCAACAAATTCAAGGGTGTCATTTTTTACTATAATTTTCCAGGGTTTCAAGAGATTTTTATATACCACAAACTTTCAAGGGTTTCTAGGGTTTCTAGGGTTTTTAGTTGATCTTTGCTAGTTTTCAAAGATTTCAAGGAAATCTGTCGACAAAAGAAGAAAGGTTGAATTTTCAATTTTTGTGTAAAGGAGGGCCCTTAAATTGGCTGATAATTGATAATTTTACAACCACCCATTCTATCACCCAGACCTGCAAATCTCATAATTCCAGTGGCACTTAACAGGTTAAAAGGTAAACCCCCTAAGAATGAGCGTGGAATATCCCCTTGAGTCTCAGGGGTCCAAAAGTATGTTTTATCATTTTTAAGTCACTGCGATGTTTGTATCCCACGCAATGGGAAAAACTTTTGTATTTCTGAAAGTTTAAATGGCTGAAAATGGCCACAAAATTTGGCATTTCAAGGGTTTCATTGGTATAAATCTTGCATTTCAAGGGTCCCCAAAATAATATTACGGACTTTATGTATTTGCACTTTTGAGGACGGTAGAGTGACTGAAGCGATTTGGAAAAACCCGCAGTTCCGCCCCGCAAAATCGAGGACGGTAAAAGTGCTGATTTACTGTTGTCCTCAGTTGGTCATGATCTAGTCAAATTAGAACCTTACCGTCTCCGTCGCTGAAAAACACACATACATAAACTCGGTATTGACTTTTCAAGGGTGTTCCAAGGGTTTCAAGGAATTCAAGGGTGATGACTTCATACAAAAACAACAGCCCCCGCCCCACTAATGAAAATGCAGGTACCCCCAAACATATCAGGTACCCCCTAAATTTATGAATACTTCTAGGTACCTGGCTTTTCTAGCACTTTTTTTTTAGGTACCCCCAAATATCTGGGGGGGTGGATCCTAGGAATGGTTTCAATAAACACTTTATTTGGCTAAAGTTACAAATGAAATCCTGATTGATGAAAAGTAGCGTTTTTAATTAACATCAGGAAAAAATATTCCAACCAAAAGATTGCAGTAAATAGGACTTACATGTGTGATGGTTGGGGAGCCACGACAAAGCATTGATAAGACACTGACAATGATTGAAACATTTCCTGAACTTGAGCGAGATTCATTCAAACTGGCATTCATGCTTGTAGATGCATTATTACCACAAGCCATTGCTGAGCTGACAAGTTTTTTCAAAAGTTCATCAGTCAGACCATGTTTGGCAAGCGGAGCAGGGTCGACACCTCTTCTGGTAAACCGATCTGCAACACATGCAAAGCATTTCAGTGCTGTATCTGCAACCTAAAAATAAGAAATAATTTTTTCAATAGTCTTATCTTCAATGCTTTAGGTAGGCTTGTGAAGTATAGGTATTATATATGTATATTATTTTTTGACATAAAAAAACAAAACAAAGGATCCACCAAGTAAATTTTATGAAAGAGAACAAATACAAACATGTTAGGAAATAAGTTCAAGTTCAATGAAAAAAAACAAGCCCTTACATTGTTGTCTTGGTGTTGTAAAAGTTTCGACAGAGAATCCATACAATCTTCAAGTGTTTCATCTGTCGGCTCAATCTTGCTGCATAAGCGAGCAACGACAGACATTGCAGAGTGTAATGTGTCTTTATGAATTTGTGAACCATATTCTCGTATGAAAGTAACCATACAGTTCAACCCACCAGCTTCGTAAATTGAACCAGCTTCTCTTGTACACATCAATTCAAGGACCTTAATAGAAGATTTTTAATTTTAATTTTTTTTTTACTATTTCGAATCTTAAGTCCAAAATAAACTATTGCACTGCTAAATAATTCAAATATCATTCTCACTTTAACACATTGTTCAGCCAAATCTTTGCTTGTTCGTGAAGTAATATCAACAACAACCAATCGTGTGCACAGAGCCTTAACAGCCCCATCTACAGTGACAATTCGCCTGGAGCATTCAGCAGAAACATCAAGATAATAGGTAATGGCTCTTGCAGTGACCTCAAGGATACTGTCTGGAGCTGTTTCATCCATGAAAATATGACATAATGCTGGCAAAAATGATCTAGGTGGACAACTAAATAAAAACAAAAGAGGTTTAAATTAGAGAAACAAATTTGTGAAACTTGGAATCTAAAGCATTTCTGATCTTTTCACATGCTGCAATTATATCATGCGTCATATAATCTTTTTTTGTTGATGTACTTTAGGTACTAGAAGTGACAACATGTTGTTTTCACTGAAAATGTTTCCCTAGATTGCAGAATGAACATCGTGCAAGCAATAGTCAGCTGGCTAAAATGTTATATTGTATAAAATAAATAAAAATCATAGTAAGTAATAGTTAAACCAAAACATTCATACCTTTCAAAACAGCGATCAACGTTATCAGACATCAAGAGCAACATGCAAAGTTGTTCAAGGGCAATCACTTGCATGTCTCTTTCATCTCCGGCACCCATTGTAAGCCACTCCAGCAATGTGTCTGGATCTATATCCGCCATGGTTGGATTGCAAACTTTGCTCAAAAATTGAGCAAAACAGCAAGAATTTTGATAAAGTTTTCCAGTAAAATAATTTTAACACATTCCAAAAAAATTAGATTTGATTTATGAAAGTGTCTTTTAACTGAGTATCTTTTTCTTATCTCTTCTAAAAATATAGAAAGTATAGGATAAAATATAACAACATATCAAGTCATGCAGAGAATATGATAATCTTTTATAATAAAAATGTATACAAACTACATGTGATGAAGTGACGTCTAACCAAAGAAAATATTAATGAGTATATCAGTTTGATATCAAAATAAAAACATTCAGTGGGACAAGAAGTACATAAAAAAGTTAGTAAACGTCAATGTCTATCTGTAACAAAACAAACTGTTGAGTTAAGACATAACCTAATTGGATTTCTAAAAGGAAAAAAAGCTACTTTAAAAAACACTTAACATTTATATTCAATAACTTTCTCTTTTGTTGACTTGGCCATTAAGAAAAATGTCAGAAGTGAGAAATCCAAAAGCATCAAAATAAAGCATTAAGTCTTAACAGGAAATCTATCAAAGATGTTTTGAATGTTAATTTGTTAAGCACATTTTGTAAAAAAGAGACAGAATGATGTCAATTAATTGTTGATTATACATATTGAATACATCAATATAGCTGACATTATGTAACACGTTTTTATAAGTGATGTGATAAAGCATATGATCTTCAATTTCTCTGTCAAAAGATAAGTATGGAAGCATGAATTGTGTAATTACTGAGTACTTTAAAATTATATCAAACCTATGTTTCAAGTCCAAAAAGTTGTCATGGAAAAATCATGAAAAAATGAATGTTAAACAAAAAGTACCAGTCACAATGAATTGTGGCTGTTGCAGAGGAAGGGGTACATTAAGTCAAGCAAGTTCTACTTGCGTACCTGGATACCACGCACCAGTAAGGGACCTAGGAGTAGTGTAACAGATACACTGTTTTGATAGCACCCATAGAGTCAAATAATCTAGAGCATAGACTCTCCAATTCAAATTGTCGTTAAAATTTCCTCAGAATGACCCATCAATCAATTTCTGAATTATTTTATACCTTTTGATCGTATTCCAGGTGTTGTAGAAACAATTTATTAAGTGGAGAGTATCTAAGAAGCCAGTTTCTATTTATACTTATCTTTCAAGAGCTTGTCATTGTACTGCAACAATCCCAATAGCAGACCTACTCGAGGATATCAATCTTACAATTGAAAAATTTGTCAAAGAAACCAGCACATTTTCATCAGCTTCATCTTCACCCAAAATAACTGATATGAAAAAAATTATATGTTTACAAACATTCCTTTTCCAAGTTGAATGATAAATTATTGCAAGGTTTCTCGAAACAAAACATCTACTTTAATCGTAGAAATTTTAGCGAGACTAATTTTAGCGTTTTAGCGTGTTTTCCCTATTTTCGCTAAAATAAATCTCGCTAAAACACGCCGAATCGACAGATCGCTAAAATTTATCCGCGCGAAATTTCTGGTTATATTGCCTTGATACATTTTTATCAATAGGAAGGGTTTCAGTGTGAAAAAATGCTAGAAAAAGAATTCAATCAATAATGATAATACAAGTATTCGCTAAAATTTATTCACGCGAAATTTTTTGAAATCGTGATTCGCTAAAATAAATCCAAAAAAAATCAAGATTTTCCTGACTCGCTATTATACGCTAAAATTAGTCTCGCTAAAATTTCTACGATTAAAGTAACAAGACATAATTATTGCATCTAATTTGGGACGATTGGTCGAAACATGGGACTGTTGACAATCTGGCCTGTATTTTCACTTACTGTTAAATCTCTTTGACAACAAATCAACACATCCTCACACTTATTTCTACCACCATTATGTGTAGATAAGTAAAAATCGTAAATCTACCATATTTTTAGATATTAGAATCCGTAAAACTACTATATGTGTAGATATTGTAAATCTACCATAGATGTGTAGATACGGTAAATGCTAACATAAAGACTTATGGGCATGCGTAATTTATCGTTCTTTTAAACCACTAACAATGAAGAATGAATCGGTAGGGGTGGTACAGCCACTTTCGGTCGGGGTTGTGGATAGCGAAATATGTCGTCCTTTGATAGTTAGGGTTAAGGGTTTAGGGTTTTAGTTAGGGTTTGTCGTTCTTTTTGTTGCTTTTTAATAGTTATTTGTCATTCTTTTTAGATTGTCTGGATAGTATTTAAATACCTTATTAACTACTAATATGGTAGATTTATGGATTTTTACATATCTACACATTATGGTAGATTTACGGATTCTAATAAATACACATATATGGTAGATTTACAATATCTACACATAGTAGATTTACGGATCTAATATCTACACATATGGTAGATTTACGATTTTTACATATCTACACATATGGTAGAAATAAGTGCGAGATTGGCCTGAAAAAAATTGTGTTGATAACTCCAACAAGTTTATCAATCATACTTTCTGCCATAACATGTCACGATAACTTTCACTGTTAGCGCGCTCTTTTTAACTTTTTGTTTTCATTCAAAATGACGCAGATTGGAGAATTAGAGAACGCCCGCCGCCTAACCACCTATCGCCCAATGGGATTAACAAATAACGAGTGTGTAACTTGCCGCGAGATTGACATCAAATGCTCCATCGTTTTGCCATTAATTTGGTCTTCTTTGTTCCAGACATTTGCGTGTGTTCAAAAAACTGATTTTTGTCCCGCCCTTGCGGGACTTTGGCTTTAAAGTGCTTGCGTGCAGCATAGGGTACAAAGTCCAAACATGTGTTTCCTGTAATTTTTGTATGAAGAGTTAGGTCTATACTGGCCGTAATTTAGGTAAGAAGATAAAAAATTAAATGCGCTGGATAATTTTCATTGCAACAGTTTGGTGGTTAATCATCGCTGAAAGTTTGAAAAAGTTTTTTCGACGCAAAAAAACATTTCAGGCAATTAAAAGCATAGTCACTGCTAACCCATTATCCGTCGCTCCGGGACATTTGCATTGTTTAGTCGTTGTTCATCGACGGTAGACGTCGTAAGCCCGTTGTTACCCATCGATGATCAACGGATACAAAGTTCACTTTTTGCAATCAACACTAAATCGATGGGTTAGTGTTGGTGAACAACGGTCTTTCTCAAAGCTTTTCTTAGTCTGTCGTTCACCCGTTGTTCGAGTGTCGGTGAACAACGCTATTCTCGATGCTTTCCCCTCTGTCGTTCACCTGTTGATTGAGCTTCGGTGAACAACGGCTATTCTCAAAGCTTTTCTAAGCCTGTCGTTCACCCATTGCTGGACAACGGTCTTTTTTAAAATGATTTTTAGCGTTGTTCACGTTCGTTGTTTGTGGTGTCGATGAACAACGGGCAATTTAAAGTTTTTCCCCACCGTTATTCATCCGTTGTTTGAATGTTGGTGAGCAACGGGACTTTCTATGTTAATTTTTTCACATTATTCAATTGTTGTTTGACTGTTGGTGAGGAAAGGGTTTTTCCAAAACTTCTTTTAAACCTTTGTTCATGTGTTGTTTTAAAATTCTTAATTTTTTTATCGCCGATTTCTTCAACTCGAAAGCGAATGGGAAATCTAATTTTGTTTGAGTTGCACATCCCTTAAATGGCTCTTTCTGTTAGGCCCAACTATTCCTGAATCTGAAAATTAAAAAATCGTAATAGAAAAGTTTGATGAAGAACAAAATGAAGACTTTTGCGAAGAAGAGTGTTTCAACCTTGAAATGAACTTGAAATAAACTATTACACATTTATACACAACCTTTGAGGACCTTGTTTTTGACCAAGAAAAAATATTTTGAATTTTTTTTTGCGTTAGATGGTGTATTTTCGGAAAATTTTTGTAAAAGCTTCTTTGTCTCGAAATCTTGAAAAAAGTGCTTTTTGATAAATTTTTCATCCCAATTATTCATAGAAAAACAGTCATAATCTTTGATACATTATATAAGTTAGAAAATTTTCAAATAGCTCATTATTCTTTGCGGCCAATTTAAAAGAAGTTTAAAACAAAAAGGTTAATTACCTATTAGCATCGAAACTTAGCACTTTTTTATGAAGAGGGTATTATAACAATTTATTACTGTCTCTTTAAAGTTCTTAACGTCATTTTTGTAACTAATTTCTTAATAACTCTTGACAGAATAAATTACCCTTCACGAAATTATCAGAAACAACAAGTGTCAAGGAGCCCTATCTTCAAATTCCTCAAAAAATTTTCCGACTATGATCAGAGCCCTTAAAATCACAGAAAAAATCGTCTCGACTGAGAAACGTTCATAAAGTTTCATTTTTCATGGAGGAAAGCATTCAAGCTATTAATAATAAAATTTAGAATTTGTCTTCGGAAATATCGGAAATCCTATTTTAAAGTTTGCCCTCATCACATCAGGTTTAGCACCCCAGTTTATCCCTACAAGTCACGTGACAGTGAGTTCTCGACGTGTCACTGAAACCGTAGGGGTGTAATTAAAATGCACATTTAATCGAAAGAGGTAAATTATCTAACGATGTTCAAAACCAAGATCCTTTTTGACATAACTCATGTTTGACTTAAAAATTATGTGGCCTTCCCTGGGAAAAGGATCTCTTTCGTTTTCTACAGAAAGGTGTATCGATAGTAAAATTATCGATAGCTTGATCGATTTTATCGATAATTATATCGCTATAGGATGGCAATAAAATTTATCGTTGGAAAGTCTTTATCGATAACGTTTTATAGTTAATATAGGCTTTATCGATGAAATTGATCACAATGCTGGAATAGTTTCTATTTAATTAGTTAGCACAGAATGAACCCTTTCCAAAATTAGCCTTAGAAAGACTTGTGGAAATTACAAAGAAGCGAGTTGATAAACTAAGCATGGGAGACGCTCGTGAAGGTTACGATAAAAGCGAGTTGATAAATTTGTGAGACGTTCGTAAATGTTACGAAGAAAGCAAGTTGATAAACTAAGCATTAGAGACGCTCGTAATTGTTAAGAAGAAAGCAAGTTGATAGACTAAGCATTAGAGACGCTTGTAAAAATTATGAAGAAAGCAAGTTGATAAACTAAGCATTAGAGACGCTCGTAAAAGTTACGAAGAAAGCCTTTTGATAAACTAAGCATAAGAGACATTAGAGACGGTCGTAAAAGTTACGAAGAAAGCCATTTGATAAACTACCCAGCTGGCACACAACTTTGTTTTAACGTTATATGGACGTTGTGAGCAGCGTTAGATTAACGATTAGTCAAACATTTAAAAAAGTTACAGGAAAAATTCTAAGCAAAAAATAGGGTCAAAGTGGAATTTCAACCCTTCGAAAACGCTACACATACTATAGTAAAAACGATAATCAGTGAAAGATCGAGAAACGCTTTTCTTAGAGCGTGGGAAATTTCTAGTAGTATTACGTATTTGACTGTATTGGAATGTTTTCTTTTTCTTTTAAATGTTGCAAAAAAGAAAAGAAAAAAGTTGCTCATAGTAGCGGCGTATTTGATCTTTTTGATTTGATGATGCTGCATTGTCTTCTTTTTCTTCGTAGAGAGCAGAACTGGGAGATATAAGTGCAAAGTATCGAATATTATGTAATGAAATACGCAAATTCAAATAAAAGAGAGAATCAAACATCATCTAATTTTGGTCATTTAAACCACCATTAACCAACAATTCAAACGAGCTAGACACCTTGCTTTAGCGTTAGCGTTTTTAAAACTCAAAAACATAGAGAAAAACTCTCGAACGGGAATTTTATACACAATACCCATGCTGAAGTCAGCGAAACTCAAGGGGATTAACGCATGGTCAAAATGATTGTAAGGTTACAAATAATTTTTAGAAATTCATTTAGTACTCAAAAGAAGCGAATAATGAGTAGAAAAAGATTTAGTCTAGGCATATGTTTTCTGATTTAAAAATTTTGCCTCATTGGGTACAAATTTTACGAAATTCCTTCTACTACTTTTTCATTTTACTATTGAATTATTTAAAATCTTGTAGATGATCATCCCAAGTCCTGGAAGTCTTGCACTCCAAATGATATATCCATATAATAATTTTGAGTTTTATGAAGATTAAGTTTCAACCACTTCATGAAATGTAGAGAAACAAAAAAACTCGATTATTTTCGAATATTTTTGACGAACGAAGGAGTTTTGGAAAAACCCTTTCATCACCAACAGTCAAACAACGATTGAATAATGTGAAAAAATTAACATAGAAAGTCCCGTTGCTCACCAACATTCAAACAACGGATGAACAACGGTGGGGAAAAAATTTTAAATTGCCCGTTGTTCATCGGCACCACAAACAACGAGTGAACAACGCTAAAAATCATTTTAAAAAAGACCGTTGTTCACTGACGCTCGAACAACGGGTGAACGACAGACTGAGAAAAGCTTTGAGAATAGCCGTTGTTCACCGACGCTCAATCAACAGGTGAACGACAGAGGGGAAAAGCATCGAGAATAGCGTTGTTCACCAACGCTCGAACAACGGGTGAACGACAGACTAAGAAAAGCTTTGAGAAAGACCGTTGTTCACCAACACTAACCCATCGATTTAGTGTTGATTGCAAAAAGTGAACTTTGTATCCGTTGATCATCGACGGGTAACAACGGGGTTTCGACGTCTACCGTCGATGAACAACGACTAAACAATGGCAAATGTCCCCGAGCGACGGATAATGGGTTAGCAGTGTAGTGTGCGTACACTTACTATGTTTGCTAAATCGTCTAGGCTAAAAAAAGTCCGAAAAGACACAAACGCCATTTTTTAATCAAAAGCCTTCTAGAAATTTGTTCTTAAAGACAATTACATATCGTGAGTGGTCCTAAACCCGACAGCTTTGCCTAAATCCAATGGGATACAAGCTCCAAAGATAATCCAAAGATACAAACTAAAATACCGTCAACTGCTCCAACTTAGGACGAGTGTACGCAACATGGGACTTGTTGATATCTGGCCTGTATTTTCATTTACTGTTAAATCTCTTTGACAACAAATTCGTTTTGATAACTCTAGCAAGTTCATCAATCATAGTTACTTTCTGTCAAAACATGTCACAATAACTTTCACTGATAGCGCGCCCTTTTTAACTTTTGTTTTCATTTAAAATGACTGGATGCCAAATGGAGAATTAGAGAACGCCCGCCGCCTAACCGCCTACCGCCCGATGAGATTAACAAATAGTGAGTGTGTAACTTGCCGCGCAAGTGATGTCAAACGCTCACATTCGCGCGTTTTCCACTACGGATTTTTCATATTTCGACTACTTGGTGCGAAAGAGAACTTTGGAGGTTCGGTGAAATGGTGGTGGAATGGCCGTCCCATGTTGCGTAAGATAGTCCCAAGTTGGAGCAGTTGACAGTAAAAACAAAACTTTTGCTGTGACGCAATGAAGATACCAAAGTGTCAACTAAACTGAAAGATTTGATACACTGAACCAATTGAACCAAATTTAACAATATATAATTGCTTCTTAAATAAACAAAACGTAATTTTTTATTACAAAATTGTTAATGTTTTAAACACGAGCAACGGATTCATAGAGGTAATCATTTTTACAACTTTTTAATCACATTAATTGACATCTTGACATTATAGTCATCTTGTTTTATAGATGTTTTATTTAGAGAGTCCTTGCAATACTTTATTGTTCAACTTGGAGAGGGAATGTTTGTAAACATAGCACTTTTTTCATAGCAGTTATTTGGGGGGTCGAATTTAGGCAGGGCTGTCGGATTTAGGACCACTCACGGTATTCTATTTTCATACCATTAAAAATTCCACCAAAACGGAGTACACATATCAAACTTTCAAAACATGCAAACTGAAAGCAGTAATTATGACGTCACACATTCAGCGGGTTCAGATCAATGTTTTGATTTGATCGTTTAGCGGTTCTATTCCCAGGGGATTTAATTTACCGTCAGTCTAATAAGGATTTTTTTGTACCTTCGCAGGTGATTTTTCAGCTGGAGTTTATATCTAATGTTATGGTCTTTTGAAGTGCTTGTTCTAAGAGATGAGCGAATTTGATTATTTCTAGTTTTCAAAAGAAGCAAATTTAATCTTTCTTCGACAAGATTACACTTTAATATAATGCCAATTTTTATGCATGTAAGTTTTATATTAAATACTTTCTTTTTGCATATGTTTTGCATACTTTCTAAGGGAATTTCACCAAGGCAATTCAGCCACCATAATTTTTGCATACAGTCAAGGCTCGAAATAACGATTTCAAGTGGGTCGGACAAAATGTCCGATCAGGGTTGCTTTAGCTTGAAAATTATGATTTTTGGGTCAGACATGAAGCCATTTGGGTCGGACAATGTCCGATGTCCGACCGTTATTTCGAGCCCTGTACAGTTCAATATGGCGGATGAAAAGGCGAAAAGGTCTATTGAATACACCTTTCCTGTATTTCGTGAAACTAATGCGCGCGCATTATTTTGATGCTCTCTACTGTTTGGTCTCTGGAGGTAAATAAACCCGTTTTTGCCTGAGATGCGATGAAGTCGCAACATTTCGAAAGAAACGGCAGCACGCTGGCCAATGAAAAAAATGGTTTTTTTATCAAAGCTAATTCAAAACTGTACTCTTTATCGAACAGGTTCAAAAATAGTGTAACATTAAAAAAAGTTTCTATTTTTCTTAGAATTAGGAAAATTGCAATATCTGTCGAAAATTGATAAAAATTTGTAGAAAGGTGGGTTACAATGTGCTTAACAGTGTGGGTAACTTTTATTTTTGTTTTAAGTCAAATTTTGTGGGTTACATTAAAATATAAGTCCTCTTCATTAACGTAACCCACAAGTTTTTGAAAACAAGATTCATTTTAACAATTATATAGAATTAGTTCAAAATAGCTTGACGGACATCAGTAAGGAAAAGGAAAGTAATCGGATAACGTTCTTGGCAAATATTGTGGGTCAAACTCGAGTAATATTTATTGTATATGTGTTATTGAAAATCTTAGATAAGTGTGGGTTACATTGTTCAATGTTGTTGAAACTCACTGGGGTTATTCTACGGTGGTTTTAATTTCATCATATATAAGTTAAAATTACTTCCGAGCAATTTTTATGGGTTACACGCCTTAAAAAAGAAGATTTTACAGGATGTAACCCTGTGTCATTTTATTTCATGAAATAGAAATCTATAACTCTTTCAATAACCTAGAAACCCTAATAACAACTGTACAAAACTTTAACTAAAAATAAGAACTTTTCATTATAAATAAGAACTTTTCATTATAAATAGTGTGGGTTACAAGATTTACATCAGCCAGAGCCTAAATTCGATGAAAACCATCATAGCATAAAGGATGAATTGGTAATTAATGAAAATTATCAAAAGGACAGGTTTCTAAAAGCCTGATATCTTTCTTTCTAGCTTTTTCATCATAATAATAATAATGCTCATAATATTCATACAACACTATCTTCTGAGCAACTTTTGTGGGTTACACAGAAGAATGGTTAAAAAAAGGAAATGTTTTTGTAACAAATGTTAAAACTACAATGCAATGTCTTCGGCAACAAGAATTGAAAACAACTGTTCCACTGTTGGACTGTAACCCACAAAACCTTTCTCACTACTGATTCATTTGTAAAACAAAACTTTCTCAAAAGTTTAGTAAAAACTCCTTCAAAAAAATTCTAAACATTCTTATTTCTAAAAACGCTATGCAATACAATGTCCTCTGTGATAAGAATATGAAGAAAGGTAACTTTGTAACCTTGAATGTAACCCACAATTCTTCAACGAAACATTATTATATATGTCTTCATTTAATTCAATATTTTACTTGGAGAGAAAAAGAACACTAAAAAACAATTTGGAGAAAAAAATAAAAAAATAAAAAAATTAGGTCACTGGCAAAGCATTCAAAACTTAGCTTCAGTGTATTAAAAGGGATAAGTTACCCACAATTCTTGCCTTAATTCTCTAAAAGATAAAATGCATTTGCTTAAGGTAAACACTATTTCTAAGAACTGTTTCTAGAACAATTTGTACAAAAATTTCTTAGTAGTTATGTATTATAGTCAACTCAGGTAATCGTTACGCACTTTTCAGAGAAAGGTTGATTTCGCTGCTAATTCTTGCGATTAAAGGCTAGTTGAGCTCTTTTTAGATAGCTAAAGCATTTCCAACCTTTTTCATTCATATAAGCTATCTTCGATAAGCCAAAATTCATCAAACAACATTTTTCAACTGTGTAATGATTAGGTGCCAAATCTGCAATTATCCCGCATTTTTCCCTATCGATTCCGCGCATGCTAATTCTTGCGATTAAAGGCTAGTTGAGCTCTTTTTAGATAGCTAAAGCATTTTCCAACCTTTTTCATTCATATAAGCTATCTTCGATAAGCCAAAATTCATCAAACAACATTTTTCAACTGTGTAATGATTAGGTGCCAAATCTGCAATTATTCCGCATTTTTCCCTATCGATTCCGTGGATTGGAAAACTGTTAAGAAAACCAATTGGCTATTAAACTGTGTTGAAAAGATATTACTTGAAACATTGTATTGGCAACTTTAAGCTTGAATGGTAACTTGAAAAGTGCGTAATGATTGGGCTACCCTCGTAAATTTTACGCACCTAATTGATTCGCGGTTCTTGTTATTTATCACTGAACATTCAAGAAAAAACATTTGGTGGGATAAAACGTACTTGAATAGGCTGCTTCTTAGCAACAACCATTTGCGCGCTATCTTGTACCCAGATCTCCTCAGTTCAAAAGTTACTTCATCCTTCTAAAATATCAAAATGGTATCGCCACAGCACATTTTCTTTGAAGCGAATTTTGGCGAGCGCGAAATCAAAACTGAAACAAATTATTGGTACAAAAGGTAGGGAAATGTTTTGGCTTTCATAATAATTTTACTTCAAGGTTAGAAACCAAGTATATCTTGAAATATTGGCGATTCAAAAAGTGCGTAAGAATTAGGAGTGCGTAACGATTACCTTGAGTTGACTATATAAGCAAGGAAGACGTTTGGCAAACACAACTAATATATTATAAGATGAAGTCGAAAATGTAACCCACAAACTTTGACAAAGAGCAATTTTTTTTATTTGAGGAAGCTATGAATAGGTTGGAAAATGTCTGTACAAAAAATTACGCTCAAATATCAATGGGTCATTCCAGTTTTTATTCGTAACCCCCCCCCCAATGGACGACATGGAATTTCCGTAGCAAATTGCTTTCAAGAAAGTCCGGAATTTCCGTAACAAATTTACAAATTACCTATCAAAACCCTGGAATTCCGTTACTGTAACCTAAAAAAATCATGGAATTCCAATACTTTAATGCAAAATTAAATTCATGGAATTCCGATACTTTCTCTTTAAAGTTTGCCTGGAATTCCGTGCCAAAATTTATTTCAAAAATTGATGTCATCCATTAGGGGGTAATTCTTTTTTTCTGGAATGGCCCAATGTGAAACCAATGGATCCCTTATTCAGAAATGTAACCCGCATTTCTTGCTTCTATTTGGAAGAATGTTACCCACAAAACTTGTTTAAATCATATTTGAGGCATTCTCTAACAATACCAGCAATTTTTTTCCAAATATCTTGTTCCTATAATGTACAACATGTAATACAAACCAGGCCGTGTTGTAACCCACATGCTATTGTAACCCACAACACTTTACCTGTGAAAAACTCAAATAAAATCATACCTAGTTACCAAAAAAAATTTAATAATTATATCATTGGAAAGCTCAACAATCAGGCTCTCTTTCTAAAGTTATTTGAAAAATGTAACCCACCTTGACAAAAAATTATTAAAAAAAATGTGGATCAAATAAGAAAGTCAAAAAATGTCACAAAACCCCCCTTTAAAATTTCTGAAACTGTTTGTTCCCCAAATAAACGCCCCCCCCCCTGCTTGTTAATTTTTCCAAAATTTTCCAACCCCCTCGGACCTTATTAGGACCCCCCCCCATTTATTAATCTCTAAGAATATTTTCAGCTGTCAAAGAGAAGGCCCCTTATTTTGCTCTAAATAGCCTGATTTTAGCCTATTTTCACCTTATTTTTGGGTTACAATTTCCAACCTCCCCGGCAATTAGGTCCCCCCTTTTATTAAAATTTAGAAAATTTTCCAACCTCACCCCCCCCCACCCGTTTATTTGGAACCTAAGAGTACTTTTAAAGTAGCAAATTTGTGCACAAAGGTGAAGCAAGTGAAATTGTATGCTTCCAGACCAGTGGAGTTTGTGGACGAAATCAGAAAGAAATTGGCTGAAAAGATTTTCGTCCCAATACTTGTTTTTTTATCGGTATGTGGTTAGGACTGGAAGTTGGTAGGGTGAAGGTGTCTTATTCTTAGCAGCCTCAAATCAAACCTTCACTTTTTTATTCTGATGAAAATTTTGATTGCCATGGCATGGTAAATTTAATATACAGTATGTGGCCCCCAAAACGGCGGGGGAAAAGAGATTTTACAAAAATTTTTGCTGCATGAAAACCTTTAAACATCTCTACTTTATTTCCTGGAAATTCTTTTTCAAAATTTTCAATTTCAACAATATTTTTCAATCGCTTAAAGATAGGTAGCTTTTTTCTAATGGCCCCCAAAACGGAGGTTTGAAATTTTAGCGATTTCTCGAGATATCTTTGAGATATGAATACAAAATTTTGACCATAGTTTTGAAATATGATTTAGAGGGTTTTGGGCATAAATTTATTTGATAAAATTTTTACAGTATACCCCTGGTTGTCAAAATGCAGGTTTGGGGCCCCCAAAACGGAGGTGTAGTTAAAATCAAATTATTAAGCCCAGTGGTAATAGGGGGAAAAACTATGAACATATTTGTGTTTTCCCTTAAATTTACGACCCAATGGATGTAAAATTTATGATTTTTATGAAATATTTCAAGATTTTCGATATTGCAAAGTCCAAACTGAAAAATTAGAAATTTTCAAAATGACAATTTTGATTTAACAACGTCTTAATTAAGTTTTTGAAAACAAATCTCTTTTGAAAATAGTTCCAGTCATGTATGGAATAAGCTGTGAAAATTTTAGAAAAAAAGCTTAACTGAAACTGAAAATATTAATAAAGATATTTTTCTCCTATATTCAGTTAGGAACATTTGGCGAGTTCCTGTACGCGGCCGCAATAAAAAAAATCATAACAACACTCATTAAAATAAGGCGTTCGTGTCTTTTCTCACTTTTTCTAGCCTAGACGATGTAGCAAACACAGTAAATAAAGCACAATGTGCTTTTAATTGGCTGAAATTTTTTTTTGCGTCGGAAAAACTTTTTCAAACTTTCAGCTATGATTGACCAAACTGTTACAATGAAAATTATCCAGCGCATTTTTTATCTTCTTATCTTCTTAATCTTCAATGAAGAACTCAAAGTTTACTGAATTTAAGCACATGAGATATTCTTATAATTATTGATATTCACTGAAACACCGTTTGTTGTGTGCTGCGGTGGAGTGTATGACGTAACTCGCGCGGTAAATAACTCGCCTTTTGTTGGAAGATCGTATTGGGCGTTTTGGCGTTGCCACCCTCGGAGCTAGCGGGCGCCCCTGTCTTTCCGCAACTCTTTCCACCATTTTAGATGGCCATAACAATAGATCTAAAAGGGCGCCATAATCTTGGAAGATGATTTGTTTTGGTCTCCAGCTTTGGGAAGTAGCAATGTTTTTGGTTGTTTTCGATGGGAAATGGTAAGAAACTTAAAAGTTTACAAGTGTCATTTAGTTTTTGCTGGTTTATAGAATGGCAGGATCCTGGATGGTTTCCCTAACTGATATTTTGCAAAAAAATGACAGAATTTGCCGTTTTTGCTGATTCAGCGAAAATTTTTATATATAATGTTAATTTTTTGTTATAAACTATTAACTCAAAGTGGTAGGAATAGAATTCCAAGATTTTTTGCTTTTTCTCATATTTAGAAATTTCGGTTTTGTCAATGGACAATGCTGATTCTAGGGCTCCAAAATACTGGTTGACCTTCAAGATGCTATATATATCTTTTACCCAGCCTCTAAAGTCACAGATGTATTTGCATTTTCTGAACGGCATTAGGTGTAGAAAGTTTCCTATACCCCGTTTTCATAACTTATTTTCAATATCCAAGGAGCTAGAGTGAGTTATAAGCAATTTTTATCTAATTTTGGTGTTAAAATATTTCCTTTAGACGCAAATATGTTATTTTGAATCTGTCTCAGACCATCAAAAACATGCTCATTTTTTAGTATAACCATCATTCTTTCAAAATAAACAAAAATCGTTTAATTCTGATAAATCTACAAGTCAGAATCTTCATTTTAATGAAAACCTCCGTTTTGGGGGCCGTCTCCGTTTTGGGGGCCATATACTGTAATCAAAAAAGTATCAAAAGTAAAGTAATAATAATCCTGCTTACCTACCACCTGCTCCTAGCTTTTCAAAAACTTATCCAATCATAATCAAGTGTATTGCTTCTGTGAAAGGCTGATGTGATGAAGGAATTTTGAATTTGGCATGACCAGATGACATGACAAAAAACGAGAAAGTAAACCTTGCCAAAAACACAAAGTGAAATAACGCTGACATCGGCAGAAAATATTCTCAGCCGTCAAAAATCACGGAATTCCGCTTTCCCACTATACCGCATATAGTGTGGCCGGACACTTGCAGTACACACACCCACGATGTGATGTGCGCCGCCCGACTTTCGACCCTCGCTCGGCGGACCCTTACTTACCGCCGGGGGACTAAAAAGGAGAAAACAAAGGAACATTTTGTGAATTTTACGACCCTTCTGACCAATTCTGACCAAATTTTGATCTTTCAGGCGGTAAAAAGTTGAAATTTTCATATTTCTCCTAACCCTTAGTAAAACTGAAATTTGGTTTTCTGATTTTTCCGACCCTTAGCGGGACTTTGGAAATCCCCGGGATCACATCAAAAGAAGAATGCAACTTTGGAAAGATGGTAACAGGAGGCTTGTACTCCTGAAAGAAGCTAAAAGTATACAGCGGCATCTGCAACAACACAGTCAATCGATTCGCAAAGATGCGACGAAAACATCAAAATCTTCAAAAGGAGTGCTACCACCAACAGTAGAGACTATCAATGGCTTGAATAAGAAACATCCAGGATCACGCAAATCAGTTAGTTATGCGCCCGGGGGGGGGGGATTTTAAGTTGTTTAAGAAGTTGCGCAGCATTTGAGCGGCTCGCCTGGCAACCTCGCAGAATACCCTGGTGTTGGCTGATGCGAGTTCCCCTTCTCAGAGGGGGAACTTCGCAAAACAATACGTCATAAGAAAATCTGACGTTACAAAGTTACACTTCAATACGCAATGGTTTCAAACCAGGAGAGGAACGAATGAAATATGACATTTTGTTTTTGAATTACGTAATCTTACGCGTTCGAAAACCAGCTAATGATGCCAGGGTATTATCTAGCGCCTATCAAGTAAACATCAAAAAGCTGATAATACACAGGGAACGAGGTTGCTCGCATGGTTTTTACACAAATGACAGATTGAAACTAAAATTTACCGTCAAAAATGCGGCGCATTTTTTAAGGCTTCACTTTTTCTTGCCTGAGAAAGGTTAGTTTTGAGATTGAACTCGCTATCTATCCCATCGGGCTTTAAACTCAATGCCCCTGACGGATCAAAATTTGGTCAAATTTGGTCAAATTTGTCCCGCTAAGGGCTTAAAATTCCCAAAATTTTCCTTTGTTTTCTCCTTTTTCGTCCCGGCGCGGTAAGGGTCCAAAGGTCGAAAGTCGGGCGGCACCCCCTGTCAGCTCGGACAGCTCGCAACCCTAGTACCCCCCCCCCGGGGGGCCTCGTTAGACGAGCAGTCTCTTAGTCTCTTGGGTGCTGTCTTGGCTGTCTGAAGTACGAAGTATAGTTTCAAGTCAAGTACCGGGGGGGGGGAGCGGGGCTTTCGATTTAGAAACGACGGTATGTGTGTGTCGCGCAAAATCTGCTTTTCAAAATCTTTTTTTTAAACAATTATTTTGAATTTGTTTTAAAATTCGACCCTTGCAGTGCAATCTCACAGAAACACACCCTTACAGTGCATTTTGGGATGCTGAAAAACCCCACCCTTAAGGTTAAGCGCGGCACATGACGTGGGCTCGACGTGGGCCAGATGCCAGATGCCCCCGGGGTCAAGTAATAAGAGGCCATTGACAAGACACACGAGTATACCGGTTTGTACACACCTTTTTTCACTAATTTAAAAAAAAATTTTCTTCGTTTTTTACATACACACTCACAGTCACACAATCTATCTATCAGGGGGGATCGGGTTCAATAATCCGAAATGATAAGCCGTCGTCGAACATAGAGGTCGTCGTCGCCGCGCATAGAGGCCGTGGTCGGACATAGAGGTCGTCGCCGGACATAGAGGTCGTGGTCGGACATAGAAGTCGTCGTCGTTCATAGAGGTCTCAGCCCAATTTTTTTCGGTCTTTATTTTATAAGTTCTGGTCTGGAAATTTGACAACACAGTCTTCAAAATAACACCTTATCGTATTTGTGTATAGCAAAGTCACGGCAGAACGTCGTCTTCTTCGATAACATAGAGGTCTTGGCCGGACATAGAGGGTCGTCGAACATAGAGGTCTTGGCCGGACACAGAGGTCGTCGTCGAACATAGAGGGTCTTGGCCGGAACATAGAGGTCTTGGCGGCCGGACATAGAGGTCGTCGTCGAACATAGAGGTCTTGGCCGGACATAGAGGTCGTCGTCGAACATAGAGGTCTTGGCCGGACATAGAAGTCGCCGTCGAACAACGGGATCATTAGCCTGGAGGTCACTTAGAGCTTTTTTGATAGACTGGATGACGCAGATAAGTGGCCATTCTGATTTTTATTCTGTCCAGCCAGACTCTAAAGTCGTCTGGAAGATTTCAGATGTTTTGGAAATTAATCAATGATCAATGAATGGGGTGATGATTGTTTTTTCAATATAAGTTATTGTAGGCATTTCTGTTGGTTCTTCGCTTCGTTTTTAGCCAAGCAAGCTCGACGCTCGCTAATGCTTCTTACTCGATGTCTTGAAATTGCCATCGAGCGCGAAGTAAGAACCAAGATAATGGCTTTTACAAACCAATCACCTTCTTCAAGTCCTTGGATTGTCCTTACTGAAACTATCTTCCTACTTTAAAACATTCTAACTGCCTTCATCTGCTGCCCTTGACTTCCTTCTGATTTTTGCGAAGCATAAGATTTGAATTGTTCACTGGTGATGTTTGGATATGAATCATGATTACTGGACCACTTTGCAGTAGAAAGGAGGAATTTCCAAAGGGTTCAAACTGGACGAAAGCTTGTAATGTCTCTTAGCTTTATTCTTCAGCTTTTTTACAAGTTTTGGGTAGCGAATAAAACGTTTGATTCGATTGATCAGCTCATCTTTGGAACCTGTTGAAGAAAGACCAATGTCTTTTAACCACTCTAATGCTTCTTCTTTGGTAAATTTAGATACATTTTCAACTAACTTCTTCGCGCTCTTTCTACCTTCCTATATTTTTTATTTACTTTCGCTTTTGTATTTGGCTGTCGCTACCGATTTGTTTACATTTTAGCTACCATTTTGAAATTTTTCCCCCCCAAGAATTTCCAAGGATCTCTGACCGCGCCACGGGAAACTGGGTAATATTCGCTTCGCAAAAACCACCCTGAGCAAGAACCACCCCGCCAGATAAACCGCCTTCGTTGATGCGAACCGCCCCGGCGAATTCTATGTTCGACGACGACCTCTATGTCCCTATGTCCGGCCAAGACCTCTATGTCCGGCCAAGACCTCTATGTTCGACGACGACCTCTATGCCCGGCCAAGACCTCTATGTTCGACGACGACCTCTATGTCCGGCCAAGACCTCTATGTCCGGCCAAGACCTCTATGTTCGACGACGACCTCTATGTCCGGCCAAGACCTCTATGTTCGACGACGACCTCTATGTCCGGCCAAGACCTCTATGTTATCGAAGACGATAAGGTGTTATTTTGAAGACTGTGTTTTCAAATTTCCAGACCAGAACTTATAAAATAAAGACCAAAAAAAATTGGGCTGAGACCTCTATGAACGACGACGACTTCTATGTCCGACCACGACCTCTATGTCCGGCAACGACCTCTATGTCCGACCACGGCCTCTATGCGCGGCGACGATGACCTCTATGTTCGACGACGGCTTATCATTTCGGATTATTGAACCCGATCCCCCCTGATATCTATCATCATTTCACAATCTTGCAAGAGGCAACGAGAGAAAAAGGGAAAGGGGATTCCCTGGATTAAGTAAAAATATAATCTCCGACAATTCTCGGTTGTTTACATTTTGTACCACGTGACTATCTTAAACCAATCAGGTTAGTATAATAAATTTTCTTTTCTTTTTATGCTGTTATTCATTGGCCCTACTCACTAAGAATAAGATACAGCAATCGGTATCAATAATTGTTTTAGTATGTTAAGAGCTGATTTAAAAAACTTTTTGAAGTGAAGCTCGATTAATTTTGACCCATTCATTTTTTATGTGATCTGAACCTAAGAAGCTGCTAAATAAAGATTATAACTTATTTCAAAATCTTTACAAAATCATATTAATATATCATTTACTAATTAAAGTAATGTAAAGAAAATAAACTGATCATCAAGATAAAATATTTGTTACAAAGTGGTAGCAAGTAATTATTGATCACAAATTATTGTTTTGGAAAATAAAATGTGCTGTACCGGTATGTCAGCAAACACCAGCACTCAAGGAAAAGCAATGAGCAGGGAACGTTTTTTGAAGACTGCTCAGAGGAAGAAATCACTGAATAAAAACAAAGGAGAGCCATGTTGTATGAGAACTGAAGCCCTGTTAGAGGCTGCTCTAACTCGAATTAGATCTGAATGGAGGAGAGAACGTGAATGTAGTGAAGAAGATGATTTTCTTGAACCTTCCAATAAGAAAATGAAATTAGACAATTATGATATTGATGAATTTGATTTCAATGATGGAACCGAAGAAGAAGAAATGGAGTCATGTTTTGATACATGTACCATGATCAATAATAAAGAACTTTCGTCGAAAGCGCTCTGGGATGATCCCGAGCAAGTGGAGGACTTTTTCAAAAAGGTTTCCGCACATGGACATGGTGATAGTAGTAGCAAATGTGAAAACTCACCTTGCAATGAAGACTCAATAAATAATAACAAATGTTTGAATAAGGACATAATGAAATCAAGTGGAACTGTCGACGGAACTTGCACTGCGATAGATTTTGGTGATACATTCCTAGACTCTGTTGATGAATTGTCATCAGATTTACCGGCCTATAATCCTAATTATGATGTTGGCTCATTCACAATCGAGTTTGACAATATTTACAAAGAACTATTTCAAAATTTCATCGGTGTTGATAGTTACAGACAGACAGAAACAACTTGCTCGTAGTTAAATTTGAAGCTTTCTTAGACAAAATTTGTAATTTATTAGATAATTAGATCTTTGGCAATTGAAAAATTATTGTGTATATATTGCAATTATTTTTAGTGGATGATTTTTAGAATTTTTGTTGAAACTCCAAAAAGGTGCCTTCGAAAACCCAATGAATGCAAATAAAAACAGACAAATAAACCTGCACTTTCCAAATGCATTTCAATATTGCTTTAGTTTTACAAGTAATGCTTCTCTAAGTCTTGAGAATTTTAAACAGACTTTAAAAAGACTCTTTAATTCTTGAGTTTCCATACAGCTTATAATCAAGAAAATTTTGGTTGAAATTTGTTTATTTTTGGATTAATTAGTTACTGTAAATAAATTGTTAATTTATTATTATAGCCATTACTTTTTTAGTTTTATTTAGGAAATTCCAAGAACTGGAGGTTTTCATATTTTAAATTAATTATATTTTATTCCATTGGGAATGTCAGTTTTAGTTTTAAAATCTTTTTCATAGTGTAGTTTTTTATGAATTATAAATATCAAAATAATACTTTTAGAGTTAAAAATTCTGATTGTTTTCTTAACATAAATAAATAAACATTCAAAAATCACCAAAGTCTTTTTAAGACTGTAAAAGTTTTCTTTTTCTGGGCTGCAAAAGTTTTGCAAGACATTTATTATTAGTCTTGTTATTCACAAGTTTTTTTTAAAGAGTGAAATAAGGTGACTTTACTTTTTGAAAAAAAATTATCTATGAATTCTATCATTTTGTCTCTATAGGGTTATCAATACATTTTGTTGTAAAGTTGTTCCTACTATCTGAATATAGAGCTTTAATAAAACATTTCGTTTTTTTTTTCATTTATAATTATGCTTTTTAAGTTTTATTGTAACAGAATTTTTCACCTGCTTTTCTAGTTCCTAGTTTTCAAAATCTCTGAACAGCCATTTATTGTTAAAGATAGGTATAAATAGATTTTTTATCCGAAATGTTGGGATAGAGAAAAAATCGTTTAAAAAGGCTGTTAATAAAATATAATATTAATCCAACAATAGTTGAGTTTTTTAAACAAAAAAATGAAAAACCTTTGGTGTTTATTTTTATATTATATGAAATATCATCATCTAAAACTTCTTAAAATATCTAACATTTCAAATGTTATTCTTTTTACTATTATTTTTTTTGAACCAATGAATATGTATGTAAATAGCATTTTTATTGATCATAACTCGAAAAAAATGTTTTTTTATCAAAATAGAGAAAAAAAGTAATTAACTGCATAACTTGTCGAAATAGAACTCTTTTCGTTTTGAAAAAGATATAATAAAAAAAGACAGTGATACTGTTTTAATAAACTTTTGTTCCCTCTGAATTTCTACCAATTTGAAAAGATATTTTGTAAACAATCTTTAAATTGTCATTTCCTGAAAAGATTATTTGCAACTCCTGTGAAGATTTGTTGATTTTAATACTTAATTACCTGCATCAAACCGAAGTCAGATTTTTTTTTATTCAAACAAAATTACCCTGAATATAATATTTTTGACATGTTTGTTTGTAAGCATTAGGTATTATTAACAAATCGAATATTACTGCATAATTGGCGGCATCTCAATAATTCATGTATTTGTTTATTATAATTACGTTAACAACAAACCCTAAATTTTTTTCAATATATTTTTTCTTTGGGTGAAAAATTATTTATTTTTTAGTTATTCCTCCTGTATTTTGAAAAACAAAACTTGATGTTGTTTTGAACGTTAATACCCTTAAAACCATATAAAAAGAGTCAAAAAATGATCCTGTGCTTTAATTTTTTTCAATGTCCTCCTCATTTCCATATTTCAATCTTTTTTTGGAGATTTATTCGAATTTCATATACTAAAACGTAAACAACATGGATGTTACTGTTTTGTTTTTCTAAAATTACCAGACAATATTTGACCTTAAGGTTTACTGATTTTTTTGAACAGGACATTGACATTTTAATAGATTGTTGCTTTTTTCTGTTGGAGATTTTTTCTTTAATCACAGAAAAATTATTTTATTTAACACAAATCAATTCATCCTATAAAAAGACAATTAATAAGACAGTAGACTCGTGTCATCTTAATATTAGTAAAAGTATTCTCATTCAAACTGAGGCTTAAAACTCTCAAAGCGCAAAAGAAATCGTATAGAACTCCTATAAAAAAGTTTTGTCTACTTCTCATTGGCCTGCTGAGTTGTAAATTATATCATCTGATTTGAAATTTGAGTTTATTGGGAAATTCAAAGGTTTTTTTTCAAACAGTAGCATGAAACTTTACAAATAAGTTTAAACAGCCAGCCATTTACTGTTTGAGATACATAGGTAGGCTGGAAACATTTTTAAAAAAGTCGACAAGTATTAAGGACATTGAGAGCGTTAGGTTTTACAAAGCACTTATAAGCAAGATTCTAACATGATACATATTATTGTATATGATTGTATCATGCAACAAGATATTACACTTCGAAAAGTAATACATTCTTGTAGTAACGTAACATGCTGACGTCATCGCGAATTTTTTTTTTCTATTGTTTTAAACGTAAGAAGTCTAAGAACAAAAAATAATAGGCCTCAAAATGACAATGAGATATGATAGCTCTGAATATAAACATATCTCTAATTTGATTTTGACTTTTCATGAAAAACCAGAGATACTAACTTTAAGAGCTTAAAGTTTACAGTAGTCCTAGACATTAAAAACACTTCATTCTGAACAATTTTCACAGTTGTGATACAAAAGCAATATTGGTGATGTGTGTCATAAAAAATAAGTTTTGATTAATTGATGGATTTAGGTCAGTGCCAAAATTTCAAACTCGTTGTGTTCAGGTTTAGTTAGTAAAAAGAAATGCAAGGTTTAGGTACGCAACTTTAATGATTCTAAGGCTTTTGGTCCTGATTAGTTTAACAGTACGGATAAAAAAATTTTATTGTTCTTACAAATAAAGTTAAAAGAAAATCAATTATAAAATGTAATTGTAAATTAGGTAATTAAAGTTATTAACATCATTCTAACTAATTAAGCATTTTGTAATCAACTTTCGAATTGCTAAACTATTCAACGTAAAAGGCTAACAGCAAAACAGCAATCAAAATTCTGCTTGAAGAAATCTTTGCATCATGTACCACCGCTCATTTTTAGGGGCAACTTTATCTTGTCTTTCAAGTGACATTTGAAAAGTACTAGGTACTATGTTTGCGAGATGACAGGTATGTGTCACCCAACTTTTGGCAGTAAGGCCCTTGGAGGGACTAAAACTGATCCTTAGAGGGACTGAAATAAAGGAAAAACTCGATTTTTCATAAATAGTACACATACCCTCCTTTTGCCTAAGTTACCCCCCCCCCCTTGGGGGAAATACACAAGACTTTCCACTGTAGTGGAAAGCGTGAAATATATCTATACCTTAAAGATCATCCCTAGTTGAAAAATACTCTATGGTTTCTTTTTGAAATTCCATAATGATTTTAAACCATCGAAATTTTTAACCATAGATTTTGCGGGAATGAGCAACCATTGAAATTTTTTATCGTCACTGAGTAAGAAAGCCCTCTATGATCCTCTATTGAATTGGCTTTACCTTTTCTCATTGCACATAGTCAGAGACACCCCTGTATCACAGACTCGGTGCGACCCCCTATCCACTGGAAAACTTGGCTAAAATTTCGTCCCTGGGGTGAAAAATACCCTACGATTTCAGCCCCACTGGAAAAATGACTTTGTTTTCATCCCAATTTGAAAATTCAATGGAAAAAAATTGCACTCCAAAACCGTCCCCACTAGATTTTTTGACCTAAGAACAATAGATTTTCTATCCCCATTGAGATTTCTATAGTGTATGGGAAGAAGTTCAACCAGGGCTGCGAGACAGGGGTGTTCAAAGAAAGAAGGCACACTTGTTTCAAAATTATCAAAGAAAACGTTCATTCAGGTATTACCAATTTCAAGAAGCTCTTGCTCAGAGAAAAAAAACACACCCCTGTCTCAAGAGCCCACAATAAAATGTTGAAAAAACGGGTTGAAAAATGATATCAATGCAGTCAAAACATGTGATTACTCGAAATAGTTCACGTGATTTTATTCCCATGTTACTTGGTCAACTTAGAGCTGATAACTTTATTAGTGTCAATAATTTGAACCAATCAGAAATAAATGTCATGTAACATGCACATAAAAATAGTAAGTAAAAGCGTGGTTTGTCTTTAGACTTTAATTTTGCGACCTGTGTATTGCGCAACCTGTGTATTGCTTATTAGGCACCTGAGTTTATTGTATGATCTTACTTCAATAGCATTGGCAAACCAAATGAAACAAGAGGGAATGGGGGAAAAAGGTGCATTTATAATACCATCATCACTCAGTATTCTCTATCATAGTACAATGCTAGAAACTTGGAATTTACAAAACCTAAAATTACCAGCTTATACAAAAAATATAAAAATCTTTGATGAATAATTTAAAAATACAAAACAGAAAATAATTTAATGTAGTAAACAGGAACGAACGGACTGGATAGGGGAAGACTGATCATCTCCATCACGTGGATTATCAATCAAGGTTAAATCATTTCCGAAGAGTGCTCATAAACACCAGTAGCGTGGTAGGTGGGTCGACTAATTTTCGCGTAATCTGGGGAGACAATTTTAGAAGATTTTGATTTAGGCCCCTATGAATAATAAATATCTTTGAAAAAATTGTGGGGTATTTTCTCTTTTTGGCCGAAAGCTGCCATTATCTAACTAAGGTGTAAAGGAGCAATGCCCCCTACCCTCTGCCACCGCGCTGCTGATAAACATAATTCATGTATAGAGAGTTTCTTTAGCTCTTAGATATATTTCATACATGCAAAAAGTTGAATTTTATAACTTGAATTTCATAATTTTCATAATTGTCAGTCCGCGTACCTTCTCTCATATATGTGCAACTATGTTTCACGCTGACTAAAATAATTTCCTTGAGTATCTTTCCTATCTCCCTTAAGGGACGAGGAGCACGACATCGCTTATAAATAACTTCAGAGGGATACAGTGTTTGACATGATTGAGAAATCTCAGGACCAGTGTAATATCAACAATATAAAAAAAGCTGTCATCTAGCAACTCGCACATAGAGGTTGTCATTTATTAAGTTGACGTGAGAAAAGTTTGTTTCGGTATTTTGTTTTCAATCATATGTGTACATTTCAGACATTTTAATATCTTAACAATTTGATAAAATGCTTTAAAATTCAAAATGACCTACTTCCTATCATTTCATGCTAGCGATCCCCGTCTTAGCTTTCTAGATCGTCTAGATAGTCCTAAGTGGCATGTGCGTGACTATTTTGAAAATTGCTAAAGTAATAAAGACAATATTACTGAAGCAGCAGCAACTAGTACTAGGACTAGAGCCCTCACCTAGCTGATGACCTTATTTGATCAGAAGTCACAAGTCAAGCCATGTGATGATGTCAACAGGCCAGCATGTCGTCAAGAACATTCACTGTCAATCACCATGGCTATCATTTTGTGTTTAGCGTTGACTTGTTAAGAGCTTTACAAATTATAATGATGTCATCATTGGGTCGTTCCATATAACTAGAACAAATGCAAATGATTCAACAGGCTCAAACTCCAGATTCCACAAATATAATATGGGGATAATATGGGGCTAATTGATGTAAGTTCAGTACAATTAAGGAACTTTTTTCAATTTTTTTTGTCGATAAATGTCAATAAAGTTGCTATTGAATCATCGAGAAACGAGCTACCCAATGAAATACACCAAAGGTATAACCAATCATAATGTTCTTCTGGTATTTACTTGAGAATTCACAGTCACTGTGGAGCATCATCATCAATAAATCATCATTGGAGAGGGAATACCCCTAATTACAACGATGGAAAAATTTCTCACCAACAAGATGATCACTACTGTTGATATTCATTTGGTAAAACCCCATTTGTCTTGTGACTTTTCGAACGATATTCTTAGAATTTGACATCATAGTATCTGGTGTACGATTCCATCCGTCTCGACCGGTCTCTACGAAAGAATTACATTTCATAATCAGAAGCTGTCAAGTTTCAACCCATCTCACTGACCCGTAGGGGCCCCGCTGTTTGAAGATTCCCTAAATTTAACATGAAAGGCGGAACGATTATGTCAGTAGGGAACTTTGCGATAGCTTGCTAACTCAAATAAATTTTCCTTGTAACTGTACCTAACTGACGTACGGGCCAAATCAGTGAGGGCAATTTTTCAGTCCCTTTTGATAACATTTTCATACGCCGGAAAAATCTGTCAATGTCTTAAACTTTAAACTTAGACCAAATCCAAGAGCCACTTGCACCACTTTTTGATTTTACTGATGGGCGCGATAAAACCTTTCAAGCGCTGAATTTTAATAAAGCGAATCGAGGTAGCTGGGTTCTAGTTTGGATCACAGTGACTGCAGTGAATTTCCACTGGATTATTTAGCTAAGAAGGCTAAAATTTAAATTCCGAACAAGAGATTTTCCATTCCCATTAACATTCAGTCTAGTCCTTTTAATCCTTGATTATGATTTGAAAATATTCACCGGACCACTGAAACAGGGGTGTTCAACTCTAAGTACTAGTGTGAATATGAAGGATTTAAATGCGCTAATTCGAGCTTCTATTATTCGAATCTATCTATAATTCGAACAAATTCTCAGTTCCTGTCAAGAGAAAATCTTCGTAAAAACTCTTTGTAATTTGAAGCAATCAGACTTCCCGTTTGAGTTCGAATTGTTAGTTTGAATGATGAAGTTAAAATTCGTGTACAATAAATACACAGTTACGTTATCAATGATAACAATCAAAAATGTATTTGAACAGATTGACAGGATGAGCTAGTGCTGTTATTATCATGTAAAGGACATTAGTATTAGTTATGTTATGATCTTAACATTAGATGACAAACAGTGTATTCAGTTGGTTATCAACATGAAGTGCGGTTGAAATAGACACTCGACATTGATTTCTCTATTGCGGTTGCGCGCGTCGTCGTTAGAACAAGCTAACATCTTTGTAATTGGTAAACGTGTAAGGTACATAGATGGATCAGCTTGCTTGAATGACAACTCTCGTTTGATTTAGAAGTAACGGATAGCGCTAGCAAAGTACGCTTATGCTTGTGACAGCAATTCCTGATATTAATGACGTAATCTTTTTACCGGTTCAGTTTTTTAGCTATGGTAGTATAAACTCCCGATGTTTTGAGTGTTTCTATGTGAAAAATTGCGTCATGAATTAGCCTCCGTCTCGGAAGAGGACTGGGCCCGAATTTGCGGACGTTTTCACAGTTTCACTTTCGTTTTCGGCTATACGACAGCGTTTTCAGGCAGAAAGCAGAGGAAATCTGTGAAATTATGGCAGGGAATGCTAACCTATTTTTCCAGTGTTTCTCAAGATTGGAGCAAGATTATTGTTCTAGAAAGTTCATAAAGGCCTAATAGTTTCCGATTAGTATGATTTCATCAGAAAAAAACATTTACACCAAAGCTCCTTATTGATATGTGAAAGCTACCAAAAATAGCAATGTCCTCCATCAGAACAACTTTAACATAAGGGACAAGGACAGTCAAGAAGTCTACTTTGTTGAAAATTTGCACAAAATACTTAGAGAAAATGGTACTATGGAAGCCCATTCTATACTCCTAAATGATAGTTGAAAGATCAGCAGTTGAGAGGGTTGATTAAAATAGAAATCAAAGCACACAATAAAGTATACATATATATTTGTCCAGAAAGAACTGGCATGTTGTTTGCTTTGTTTTGGTATTTAAAAATATGTACTTATCAGTCCTAAAAAAATACAAATTTGAAAATAATGAGGGCAATGAGTCTGGTTAAATGTTACTATATTTACAAGAAAGGATTACTGAAAAAATACTACTGTAGATGAACTAAACTCAAAAACTAAAATTTTACCATAAATTTACACTACGACAATTTAAAAATCTATCTTTAATAGCAGCAAAGAAAAAATCATGGCTCAAAGTTTTAAAAACAGAGCTAGTCAGAGCTTCAATTCAGTAGGTAAAGAGCTTTCAAAATTTGAAAACAGACACTGCATTGGTTTACAAGACTAGAGAAAGATGTCAACCATCCACACGGTTTTTTCGATTCATGAAAAAAATAAAGTATTTATCAAAAAAAGGTTCTCTTTTTTTTGGTAATCAATTCCAACAAACAACAATCAATATAACAGTTTTTTGGAAACCATCCCACAGTGTAAACATTATCAACCAACTAAACCCACACCGCCAAAATTGTAAAAATAAGTCAATATAATTTCTATCAACAATTTCTCGTAAAATGTTTTTTTCCAACATTCTGATACCAATCATGGCTGGAGGCATCATGTGTAGAGTGACTGTGTGGCATTTCATTGCTTTTAATGATCATTATACCAAACATCAACCAAACAAAACTGACGCCAAGCCAAATCTGTCGATTAAAAATTTCCATGAATAATGATGAAAATTATAATTGAAACTTATCTCGTAAAATGCTTTTTTCAACATTATGGAGGTGTTCAAAGTTAGAGGTATCATATGTAGAGCCAAGCAATACATGAAAAGTCATTTGCTATCCCATTTGCCATGAGATATATGAGTCAACAAATCAAACAAAAACCAACAAATCATGTCTCTTCACTTTCATGTCACATCGTGTTTATATGGGGTATCAGAAAGCCAATCCACAAGAAGAGCCATCTTCCTTTATTATGGAGTGTTCCAAAACTATTGGTAGGTTGTTTGGAAGTAAAGAAACCCATACAGTTTGTTTTATTTTGAAGATTTAACTTGAAAACAAACTGCATCTTTCCAGCAGAAACTCATGTTTCAACCTGCTACATAACATTGGTCAGTCGGGTCTGCTACTAACATGTAATAGTTTTATTATAGCCGAGCTTGAGAATCCCTACGCAGAACTTGTAACATGTATTATATGTATAATTATGTCAGTCGACTTGAATCATGATACATTACTCACATTTCACTGGATGCATTTTCGCTGTGAAATTATCCGCAAAATTTTCTGACCGCGTTCTGAGACGGAGGCTAATTGTCAAGAATGAACATAGGATATAACGGGTAATCTGTGTTACTAGTATATTACATCCCGGCTAGAACGTGTCATATGTCTATAAATCCATAGGCGTTGAGTGGATTTTGTTTTACTTGCAATCCACAATCGGACCAATTAGAATAAAGATAATTGGAAAACTACATCGAACCACCAGAGTCAAGGAAGGCTCTGATCAAAAATTGAGCAACTCCATATCATTATTACATCCACGAGTCTCTTTAATACCAGTATAGAAAAGGTCAGTCAATTAATCCTACGTCTCAATTACTCAAAGCATAAACTAATCAGCGAAGGGTCTGTGACTATAAAACCAAGGAATAAAAAGGTTTTAGATCAATCATAATTGGAACTACATTCAGAAATGACTCACATAATTGATCTCATTTAAGTTGAATTGTTAATTTTACATTACTTCCTTGTTAGAGGAACTGAATCAGGTCTTTAGATAAAGCAAGCCTACAACATATACACCGTCTCATCCTTCCTCGTTCAGTAGATATTGTCACTACCGAGATTCTCTTGAACTTGCCGAGATTGTCTCCTAGCAGTTCTCCTGGTGGTGAAATAAGCATTCTTAGAAAATTCTTTAAATTCGAGAGTTATCAAAAGGCAGTATCAACTATTTTGGGAATTCAAAAAGTGTTGAATCACTTCTTGATGAAACTAAAGCAAGACTTGATGTTGAAGTTACTATAGCTTTATAAGAAGAGAAGGTTTTCTTTCGTTGAAGCATTTGAAGGTAGGATATTCTGCAATCTGTGATTTTTATTAATTGCCAATTGTAATATTCTCAACTTCAAGTATTTCGAATTAATTTTTTTCTTTCGCCGTTGTCTACTAAGTGTCTACTTCGGAAAGGAAATAAAGGAATCACCCTTTTCATTTCCCATAAAGCCCATATCAATCCTTTCATGCTAGCATACCGCTATGATAAAATAGATGACAGATAAACAGTTTACAGACGCCCTGCAATCAATACCGGATATCTAAGGGGGATTGTTACATTATGTTTGATTGAAATCAAGTTCAAGCGTCGAAGTGTTTGTTGTATTTTTCATTTGAATGTCTATCATGTCCAACATGGCGATGATATAAAAAAGGTTTCTGATAAGGTTTACAGTAGAATGATTTCCAAAATCTTCCAGTATTTACTCAGCAGATGGTATGAATCTGTAAAGGGTTTCAAATGATGAAAAATAAAATTCAAGAAAAGACAACAATTTGAGTCCCGTGAAAAAAAAATGGATTGAAAGCAGACGATCAGATCAGACAGATCTTGCCGTCCATTAAAATCAACTGACGCTCGATTTTGAACATAGTGGGTACTTTACTGGGTGATCATATCTCGACTCTTGGCCTCATCAGTGAAATTAAGTAAATCGGTAAAATCACGAAGACGAACGAAAATTTAACAGGCTAGTGAGGGTCAACAAATCAAATTTCGTATTTTCACTAGCCTATTACATTTTTCGTCTGTCGTCGTGATTATCCTGGTATGCTTAACCTCAGTATTGACAAATATTTTCATGAGTGATATGACAAGATCGTAGATAATTTTTTTGCATAAATAGAATGAAAGGTTTGTAGTACTTTACATGGTTTTCGAATTAGTTTTCGAAAAAAAAAACTCTAATTGGCTAAAAACTGTGCAAATTAGCATATCATCCAATCATAATGAAATCTTTTCGTGCAAATTACACAGAACCATAAATAGAGATAATTCGAAACAAGTGTATTAAAAAAAGCCAGAATACGATATTCTCGCAAAATGCTATAATTTGGTACGATAAAGTTTCAATGTGACAGGGCTTGAGAGTCTTGAGAGAGTGAAAGTAAAGCCAAAATATATGCAGTATATTTAGAATGTTGATGAGAGCACTTAAACTGTACTATTGTCATTCTGTTCTATTTTTAAGGGAGATGTCAACAATATCAATCAAAAAGCAAACTATGGATCTAAATCTAAAAGGTTATACAATGATTTAAGTTTAATGGAATTTAACACGTTAAGGTTCCGCAAAATTCTTATTCGCAGGTTTTAGGCTGGCAATATTACATATCACAGAAAAGGAAAAATGAACAACTTTCCGAAAGTATAGATTTTCTTAATCGAAATCAAATGAATTTATCACCAGAATCTCAAATACATTCATCAAATTACCACATAAATCTTAAGTCAAACTCGACGGAAAATAACCAGCGGAGGAAAGAAACAGAGTACATAACATTTTAAACAACAAGGCATGTCTTAGCTAGCGATCATGGTGAAATATGGCCCACATGACGTAGCGTTCAAAATATAGAGTGAGCCAACGAAGCTGGCAGAAGAAAGTAGGCCTGCCCCTTTCCATCCAAAAGGCGATCAAACTTGTCAAATAAATAGCCTCTAACATTTCCCCTTTCCCCACCGAAATATTTACTACAATGCACGTCAAACGGGTCAGATTGTTACATAAGACGAGATTAAGTTATAGAGTGTTGAAATGTGGAGATCATACCATTATAGTATATTGTTGCACTGAAAGGAACAAAAACATGTTTTTGAGCGAGAAAAAGAAACGAAAACATGTTGACGCAAGATGAAATGGGGAGAATTATAAAGTTCAGTGCAATAAACACTTGTTTTTTAGTATTTGTGATATCAAAGGACACCAAAATATCTTGCTCTAGACCTTGCTTGCAAAGAATAACGGTTTTCAGATTAACATTGTTCGGCCCTTGAAAATTTAGATCTAACACTACTTGCTGATCTTTAAACGGTGATATTTGTCCCAACATAGCATCCCAAAATAAGCAGGTGCGATGAATTTATAACGGGAAAATTAAAACACATTCCTTTCAGTCCATATTTGATGTTTGGCACAATTTTCAATTTTGTTTTTGAAAACAAGCAAGCATGCTTACGTCATCTAATAATCCATATTGGGATATTTTTTAGAGAAAAATCAATCTCAAAATTACTTCTACAAAAGATAACGAGAATTCTCCAAGGATTATCGTTGAAAACACAAGTTTTGCTTCAGTATTAGGAAGTCACTGATAACTATACACGTTTTTTTTTATAAGGAACCTTAACTTTGCTCTGAGCCTGGAGTTCCTTATTTTTACAGAGAATTTCAGCCTCAAAGTTCCTTGTCGAGTTCCTTATTTACATAGCTGCCAAGTTTGGATAACCATCTCTTACTGTTCCTTAAAACTTGTTTTCTTTTTCTCAGCCTGAGCAGTTCCTAAACAATTCCTTATTTTTTGGACCATTTTGAGCAGTGAGCCTCGAGTTCCTTATAAACGTGTTCCTTATATAAAAAAAACGTGTATGCTCTTGGAAATTCGGAGTTAGTTCAACCTGGAAGGTAGTACTACGGATTAATTCAAATTGTAATGAATGGCATGTCCTATCGAACAGGACCTTTGCAGAATCCCAAATTACATCGAAGCATAAAAAGACAATAATGTTCACAGGAAAAATCACGGCGGCCTTTTTCCGCGAATTCATGGAGACAATTTCCTATCTTTCCATAATTCACGGTGAAATGCTAGACTTTTTTCATTATTCCTCAGCCAAAAAGCTACGGTGTATTATTTTAGTCTTCAATAATTTCCCTGTCAACTTGCGTAAAAGAAGTAAAAAGCTGTCAAAACAAACTGCGCTTTATCTCATGTAGGCTGAAAATTATGTTTCCAATATCTTTGAGACTGGCAGAGGCTAGTAGAGTATTACCTACACGAAGTATGCAGTATTGTCTGTGCTACAGCTCATTAACCTTTAGCTAATCATCTTCAATTTTCTTGCTCTTTATACCAATTATAATACTATGGAATCGTTAATTGAAAAGATCATACTAATTGGGTCACTTATCCTAACATGTAGTAACATGCAATCTTAAGTTTTAAAATTTGAAACATCATCGACACAACGGGCCGTAGTGATTAGCCAATAGCACAAAAAGGGGCAAAAAGCAAACAATTCAATTTAGGGACAAGATTGTCATTTTTTTCACTTTATTATACTTTAGTACCTTATTGTATACTATTTCAACGTGTTTTCAATATCATTCAGTGTTCTGATGTGGGTGTACCCCCAACGAATTGATCAACACTCGAAAATTTCATTTTTTGACCAGAGTCGGCCTTCTGGGGCCAGTCAAGGGTCCCAAAGGCTTCTTTTTAAATTCTCTTTTTTACACTCCAATTCCACATTATAAAATGAAGATTTCCTTCAAATTTGAAGTAATTAGCACTATTTGATCAAGAGTTATGCCATTCACAAGTTTGCCCGACCCCCAAAAATTGCGAAAAATTTTCAAATATTTTTGATCAACCAATGTTATATTTGACCCTGAAATTCATAAAAAGCTACCGATTTGAACAGGCCGACCAACTTTTTCCATAACTAGGATATCTAAGGATGCCAAAAAACCACCATAGGCTTACTCCCTCTCCGGAGCCGAAAAATCTGTCTAGCTGACCGACTAAAATATAAGACAGAATATTCAACTGTCATAGAAATTTGGGCCTCCTTTTTTCGAACTTTTCCGGCTTTAAACTTGAATAGGTAGTCAGTGCTTATGGTTGAACTGTAAAATGGAAAAGCAATTAACGCAGATTCGAAAAGTTCAACATACTCAGCGTACTCAATCCAAATACTGACCAAAAATGCTGTTATTATACAGCGACTTTTGTGTAAAATAGCGAGACCTTTCAAAAGGCGATTCAACCAAGTAGAGTAAAGTGACCCCATAAACCCAGAATAAAGTGGATACTTAACCCTTTTCTCAGCAGTTTGATTTAACTGTATGGAGATTACACCATACAGGGGTGCAGTGAAAAGTGGTGTCGAATTCCAAAGTTTTAGGGTTTTACACGTTTTTTTTTTATTAGAACCCAGTTTATAAGAACATTCAGGCTTAAATTCGTCGAAAAATTAAGAACATCGCAAGAACATGCAAAGCCTCAGTTTGGAAAATAATGACAAGAAACTACAATTTTTTCCTCTTTTCAAGCAGTTTTAACCGAACTTAGGGATGGATTTTCTAAAATCGAGAGTCAAATATTGTCCAAATTTTAAGTGCTCTTTATTTTGCATGATATTGTCGATTTAGAGTAGTCTGAAAAATTAAGAACGCATTTAAGAACATTTTAGGCTGAAAATTGCTAAAAAAATAAGCACATCCAGGCTCAGCCAAATTTTAGGTGTTCTAATAAAAAAAAAAACGTGTAATAGACGATGAATTGCACCGGGTTCTCATATCATTTATCAGAATTTCTCAGAAAAAATATAACAAAAAAAAGAATTGGGGATGATGTTGATGATGTTGGGGATTTTCGACACAAGCCTTGTCTTCGCAAGCGTATGGAAGAAAATTTTAACCCCGCGGGGCGTTATTCACGACGGAACTCAATAAAAAACATGTTTCAGTCAATCAAGAAGAAGGAAATTTTGATCAATCGATTTAAGAGATGCGGAACTAATTAAGTAATACCACAATAATAAAGACAAAAAGGCACTCGCTTGCTTGACAAGGACAATATAATAAGAAAGCCATATTATCTTTTTATGTTGCTAGAAAGGAATAAAGGGGTACACAGTTAAATTTGATTTCTGAACTTCTGATCAAGATCAATGAGACAGGGGAGTTATCAAAAGTGACCAATTAGTTGCCAAAAATCTGCCAGATAAATATTATTGTTTAGTATTTTCACTTGGAGAAAACATGTGGGTAGATTATTCGTTATTTAGAGCTCTGAGAAGTTATCGTGACCTCACATCTAACTTCTACTTTTAGCCTGAGCTTTTTTAAAGTAGGATGTAGGCTATTCTTAATCCATTGAAAACAAACATGTATATAATCTCTGAAGGCTTTAGAGTGAAAGCGCCTTGGCAAGGAAATAAATCACTAGTTAAAAAAACCTTTCGTAAGAATTTGACAGTACAGACACAGAAAGAAATTTTTGAGAAGCTACTTTTCATTTTAATGACGAAGATAAACGAGTAGGGAACGCACTCAACCAAGAAACTTGTTGTTATTTTTCTGGACTTTTTTCTCTCTTTTGAAAGATTTCCCTGACTAAATTTCTTTTTGCGGCTTTTAAAAATGATACCAGAACCTGAGAAAAACCTCGAAAAAGAGAATTCACCTAAAATTTCCCCTTGTTTGTTTCACAGCAAGGGTGATGAACTTTTTTTCTTCCCTAAAAAATTACCAAGGGGAAATTCAGAGAAAATCAGTTTGGGATTTTTCCTACCTAACAGGAAAAAACAGCAAGTAAACTTATTTTTTCTTCGAAATTAACTTTGTTTTCGATGAGGGGGCATGTTTTAGATATCCTAAAAAAATAGGTGGGCAAAGAGAACATTGCTTGTTGATGGGGGAAACTCACAACAAAGAGAAAAGTGATCAATTATCATACTTTAATGAGGATTCCTTTATGAATACCGACAACTTCCTTAAATGGAGAATAAGAAGGAGATTCCCTGAATCGATTGTTTTTTTCTTGTCGTTTCTTTCTTTCAGTTTCGAGGAAAAAAATCTGTGGTGAAAAGAAATGAAATGATTTCGCCATTTCTCTTGTTTAGTTAGTAAGGGTGCTAAGAATAACGTAATGATGTAATATGTCAGGGTTTGCACCACTCTCTTGTATAGAACTTATTTAACAGCACTTTATTGCAAAATATGTCAAGTCATTTTACAAAGTGCAACATCCTTCTACTAGGTTTAGCAATGACATTATATTGCTTTGAACAAAGACACAATAACACCCCTGTCTCTGCAGACCGATAAATCCCGGTGGAACTTTTCTTTTGGCAAAAATTGATACCCTTCAGCCGATGATTAGAACATGAAGACCTATAGATTAAAAATGGTAGCTTAAATATTCTGACTCCCCTTTTAAAACTTTTTAATCTTGAAATTAACTTAGTTTTGACTTTAAAGTCGATGATTACGAAACTATCCTATTTTTAGCCCTGTCATTTATTTTTAGATCATCTTTTATAATGATTTTATCAGTCAATTGCGAATTAGGTTTTATAATTTGTTGCTTGTTACTTACTTGAAAGACGTACAAAGTAAGCATACATACTGTTCGTTCAACAATGTGACTCTGTTCATACTAGCTGAATTTGATTTTGAAAATCACACTCTACATGTTTTTTTTAGGAACAAAATATATAAAATCATAAAGCTTCGATGGCCAGAATATCAAGAACAAGTTAAGAACATTTTAAGGCTTTGATGACTCTAAAACACCCGATTTCTTAAAAAAATGGACAAAAATACTCACAAAATGGTGAAAATAACAACATGTTGAGAACAATTTTAGACTTAAAACTCAAAAAGATAAGAACATCTGAAGGCTTCAAAAAATTTGGATGTTCTTATAAAAAAACGTGTACTGTAGGCCAATTTGTTCAAACAAAGTTATAGACATTGGATAACAGATGAAGAAATAGAAATTTGGCCAAGAATATAACAAAAGGAAGAAGTAAAACAAAAGGGACGATCTTTCAAGTCTCTAGACTTTTTTCGCAAAATCTTTAACTGTTTCTACCCCCTTACCTGGAAATTAGAAATTATATATTTACTGAATGAGTTTATGGTTATTTTCGAAGTTTGTTGATGGACACCAACAACTGCTGTCCTGTAAAAAAACTTCTATTCCATATCATTATGACGAAAAAAAATCACAAAAGCTGATTACAACAGATTTGTTTGTTTCAAATTTCCTGACATCAACAAAAAATCATTAAATTGTCAAATGACGTTTTCTGAACTGTCGTGACGTCATCAAAACTACTTATCATACAAAAGTGACATCTCGACATTAAAAACAAAACGATTTTTTAGTTTTTTTGTACAGTACACGCTTTTCTTTTTATAAGAATATTCAAGATGGCCAAAAAATTAAGAATATGTTAAGAATAAAACCATCATGGGATTTGGCAAAAACACTTAAGAATGCCATTTTTGGATCACTATCAGCTGTAAATTTCTAATTATATCTCTGTGGGGCTTAATACTTTCATATAAATTCCATTTTATGCTTCACATGTGTATTACATGTTAAATTTAGGTTGGATTTCGATCATAACCTCAGAATACCGTAAGAATATCTCAGAATGATTTTCTCCAAAAAAGTTAAGAATATACATGATGAAATTCGAAAAAAACCATTCTTTTAAAAAAGCGTGTACTGCTAGTCCAACCAAAATTTTAGTCACTTTATTAATTATATATGTAGAAGTTTGTTAGCTTATTTTAACCCGTATTCACAAGGCTAGGACACACGGCCTGTGGCAGTAAAGCGTTTTCGGCGCTTTAAAGATCTTTTATATTTATGGATTTTAAGTTTGCCTTGGAATAATGTTAGTTATTCAGTCACAACTTACCATCAGATTTATCCTAGTGACTGAGTCAAAGTAGCTTAGATTTCTAGGCTAGAAGTTTGTCAACAAAACTATCGAATACATCCCTGTCTCAGTGACCCGGTGGCGTTTCAAAATCCACCGGGTTGGTTTTGAAAACAGTAAAATTTCACCGGGTGACAACTTCCTCGATTTTCACCGGGGCAGGGACAAAGCTTTCACTTTTAAGCATCTGAGAGTGTGGTTTGATTTTCTATTTAATTTCAAGCTAAAGAATGGCGTTTTCCAGTATCTGCTTACATTCTCAGTTCTAAAAGAAAAAGTGGGCATATATCGGGAAGAAGAGCATAGGCTAATCCAGTGATTGGGAAGACACGGATCTGACCGGTCACTGATACAGGGGTGTATGAATTTCCGCATTCAAATTAAAACCTATCGCCTCTTTGAAATTAGAGATGACAAAATCGTTTCCCTTCCTAGCTTCAAGGCCGAGTTCGGACAACACAAGCCTCTTCGCGTCCAAAACTCAAGAACAGTTTAAGGACAAACTGATTTTAGAAATGACAAAAATAATTTTGAGCCTGTACCAAATAAAATATGATCGAAGGCTAGGGAGGATTCTCCTATATAGGGTATTAGTTATTTTCTGAATTAGTTAAGCGGCCGTGCGATTTTCATACAATCGCTGGATTAATGGTAACATTTACCGCCAGAATACAAAAAGGTGCGAAAAAGGTAAAAAGCGCAAATCTCATTTTTGCTTCTTTACCCCAGAAAGGGTTGAAGATTTCATTGAGTTTGAAGCCCCGAAGGGGCTAGAATTGAAACTTTAACCTTTCTCAAGCAAGAAAAAGTGAAGGCTCTAGATTTGCCCCGCACTGAGAAATCTTGTATAAAACCACACGGATCATTTGATCTGGATTTGAATTAAGTAGCTTCATTTCCCATGTCAGGACATTCGGACCTAGAGAGTTTGAAATGGAAGATTCATCTCTAACCGTCGACTATATCTTAGCTATAGCCTCTGCACATTCAAAACTTTAAGCACAATAAACTTATGAGCACATTAACAACACTTTAGGAAATTCAAATTTTCATTATATGAATTAAAATTCGGAATCAAGGCTTTGCCTTAGTTGCCTTAAAAGCATTTTACCAGGTCATTAAGTGTATGCAGGCATTAAATACGCAATATCAGAATGACACAGCATAACGTTAATTCAACATATTTCTATTAAAATATGGAGGTGGAATTCACAATTTGTAGTAACGAAAATGTTCAAATTGTGTCATTGATATCAATTAAGTGAGATCAAGCATGGAGGAGTTGTTTTCTGGCGATATACATTTTCAGAAAATAGGACCAGACATGGAGGTTGTTTCAAATGTCTTACTGAATCTATTTAGCGAACATCTTAACGTCGTGATATGTTAAAATATGTAAGAAGGGTTACTTTTAAGTGGAACGAACAAGGGGCCACCTGTCACACATCATAAAATCTCCATCGCATTACATCCTGTTCTCATTGAAGTCAACAACAGCCATGCACACTTCATTCTCCTCTCCACTTCCTCTTTCTTGTCTTCGATGTCGAACATAACTATATATCCCTCCGATCAACATGAAACCTATCATGACCAAAACCATGTACAAATGCTCCAGTGTGAACATTTCCCCAAACTTATGCACGATCAGAACCTCTAGATAAATATTAGACGCATACCTAGCATGGATTTCCAACTTATAAATATAATTGAGTGCATAGTTATCACATTTGGCTCGGATTTGATCGATTTCTGATTCACTTTGATTGACAGGTGAATCTCGTTCACCAATCAGAAACACGTTGATGGGTAGGGTGTATTTAGCGACCGCCCGCAATTTTCGACGATGTAAATCGGTATGCGCGTATGCTGCAATATCAATGGGCATTAATCCAGCGAAAATTTCATCATCATACTGTACTGACGTCAGCAAATCGTCATATGTCTTAAAAAGATGATTCCGCGTTGAAAAAGTCTTATTCCCAAACTGCGCTTCATACGAATCTTGCAACACAGCAACATCCTTTTGGTAGATAGTAAATAGCGTATCATCGAACACGTGACTTGTGATCATTCCCATGAGAATAGAAAACACCATCAACGCGTAATACATCCACACCACAGCAAACAAGCGTCCGACACGTGACTTTGGGATGACGTCACCATAACCAACTGTTGTCATAGTAACGAAAGCCCACCAAATACTTTGGATGATTCCCTGACAAAAGGAGAGTTCTTCATCTCTTGATTTTTCCAAAAGCCAAAACAAAAGACCAGCCATGAAACAGGTAGAGACGAAGAAAGCATACATAGAACTCATCTCTACAAGAGCACTCGACACCTTACTGCTCAAATACAAACGATTCTCATTCACAATAATCGCTAATTCATCCATTTGTAAAATCTGATTTGGTACTAGACCTTTTTCGGACAGAGTTTCAGAAATTTCGTCTTTGACAGTTGCTCTGGTCAAAATGGGCCCCCAAAATTTCCCTGCAGTTGAAGTCTCATTGACCATATGTTCTACAACAGCTTCCTCGTCCGGCATTCTCGTATACCGGGCAAACTGTTGTCCGGTAGTTGCGTTTTCACCAAGACATTGTGATTGCAATTCTGTAAAAATCTCCGGAATAATACCAACTGCTTGTCCAGTATTTTTGTCTTGGTAGATAAGCGGTGGTATGTTCCAGTACATGATACTGTAGACTGGTTCTTTAAGAATATTGGGAGGAGTTTGCATCGAGGTTACTGTTCTTGTCACGTTAGCATACACCATTGAAATAGAACAACTGAGTAAAAAACATACAATCCGCTTCATTTTTGCAATAAATTTTATATTTTGAATTCTGAAACAAGAAATTGAATTGAATTTTATATCATTATCATCATTTAAAGTTTGAACGTGAAAAAATGGAAAGTAATTGTTATAACTTACGAGTTTTACATTTAGTGTTATTTACTCGACTCGACTCTCAGTTCTAATCTATTTTAATTCGATTTCACTTTCATTCAAGTTAACCAGCATTGAATCGCCTCAAATGTCTAGCATTACTGACAGATACAAACATTTGAATCTTGATAAACTCAGACCCAATCTCCTGTGTGTAAAAGGTTGATAGATGTATTATGAAAATGCTTCATTAATACATACAAGGAACTTTTCACCCATAGTCGCGCGGTCAGGCGCGTGCACTTTATCATTTAATCTACCACCCTAAACTCGATCTTATCCTTTTTTTACACTTCTTTCTATTGTCTTCAGGTGCGGAAAAAAAGACTGGAACGGTTTTAGGGTGGTAAAACAGATAAATGCCCTCGCAGCAATTGGCGGCTACGGTCGAAAAGGTGTATTCCTTAACCGAAAGGGTTTATGCCAATCAAATGAATTCTGACCAGCTAAAACCTTCCTGCAAACAAAAACCAACTAACTACTCCTTGTACGGGTAGAAAGTAACAGATTTGAGGACACATACATACTTCATCTGGGAGAACGTTTAACTTTGAGATTGTTTTGAATATGAAAAGCTTTGTATTAAAAGGGAAATGGAGACAGAAGATGAAGATTCAAAGAAAATGAGATTGGAAAGTTGACCAATTTAGCTATTGAGAGAATAAAATAGCCTCATAATGAGATCGAAAAATTCGATAAATTCATCATCATGAGATGGACTTTTCTCTCTCTCTCTCTCTCTCTCTCTCTCTCTCTCTCTCTCTCTCTGAAGGATGAAATAAACCAAGTGATTTCGATCAAAACATGAAAAAGATATCGATCTCTTATCTCATCTTCTTCAAACAAATCGGATTTAGAAATTTTCAGTTTCATATAAATTTCTCCTCTACAATTTATCAAGCCAATTTAGTCAAATTCAAATTTGTGGAACAAAATTTTCAACGAATCTTTAATTTTTTAGAATCCAATTTGCTGTGATAATAAAATACATAGTCCCATGGGAGACAATAAAATGAATTAAAAACTTGTTAAGAAACCGTTATTTATCCCCCTTGCATGTTGTGATAACATTAATAAAGAAAATAAGAAGTAAATCAATCAATAATTTACGAACCCGGCTTGAACCTTACGGTAAATTACTGTAAAATTGACTTTCAGAAATGAAATCTATGAGCGGAAAAACCTACATTGTTTGCTTTAAAATATATTTCTATTTCTATTTGAACAGCCTTTTTATTTACGAGTTTTTAAGCCGAAATAATCGATTAAACTTAAGGTAATTCGAACTGAAAGGTCACCTGATGGTTTTTCTTTTAATTTAACTGTGAAATAGGGATGGGCTAAAACAAAAGCTTGATGATGGAAAAGTTTCAGTAAAATGTTATTCGAGTAGATTATGAAGTTCTTGATCGTTTTTTTCATGTTACATTGGAGCGACAGAGGTTTGTTTGATTTTCAGAAAGAAGCAGAACCAGAAGTTAAAGAATGAAGTTTGTAGCAGCCCTGTACTTTACACCACTTCTATTGCTCAAACAAAACAAACCTACGGCAGCCGATCAAGCTCCAATCATCCAATTTTTCTATTGGAACGTAGATCCATTCTTCTCGCTCAACGTCAAACGCGGAAAAGTGATTATAAAAGGTACCATAGCAGATAGTTTCAAATTGGCAGCTCTACATTGCCGGCGACCGAGTTACAATACGGCAAACAATTGTAGTAGTAGAGGGAAGCATACTTCAAGTCTACATCAAAACATCAGTACAAATTCTCAGGATTTAAGAACAAGAAAATTTATCGAATACATCAAAGTGGGTATCGGACATCAAAGATTTCACGATGTTGTCTTTGCTCCTGATCGACTGAGCAAACTACAACAGCCAGTACCACAGTACCGAATCGATTGTGATCGACCATTGCTGCAAATATGGGGAGTTCTTTTCATGGATAAATCAGATGAATGGATTGATTTGCAGTTGAAAAATTTAACGACATTCAGGTACACCACAAGTGAAAAGTTGGCTCTTTTAATGCCACGAAAATCTATTCTAGCTGTCACCAAAATATTACACGGCATCTCAAATTGTGCTGAACCGATATTTCTTTCAGTAATTTTCGCATTGATTTTTGGTTCCTTAATCTGGTTTTCTGAACACCAACAAAACGATGACATAAGTGAAAATTTTGCAAGTGGTATACAAGATGCAGTTTGGTGTTGTTTTGTTACCATGACGACTATTGGTTATGGTGATGTTTACCCGAAAACGTTTATCGGGAAACTGATTATGTGGGTTTGGATTACGATCGGGTTACTGTTAATCGCCGTGATGTGTGGCAATGTTTATATGTCAGTGGATAGTCCACCAGAAATTTTCGAAAAACGGATTGCAGTCCAGCCAAACACTACAGCTGAGAGGTATGCAAGAGATTACCTAGGTGCAACGGTTATTCATGCAGGAACGTATAGGAAATTATTTAAAAAGGTGGAAAATTCTGAGGCGGATGCAGCGTTGATGAACAGCGATGTGTATTCAGTCTATCAGAGATTTATGGGGAAACAGATTGCCAAAGAACAACCCTTACACGTTGTTAAAGAGTACGAAGTTGAGCAGCCTATCCTAATGGCGTTTCAAAACGAGGCTACAATGTCACGTGACGCTAAAGAGTTGTTTGAGTGCATGACTATAAAGAATAAGGAATTGATTTTCGATATCCCTGTTTTACAACATCCGACACAGTGTCGCGTTGAGACGGTTTACAGTAGCAAGTTGTCCGTACACTCATTCTTATTGCTGTTTCTGGCAACACTGGCTTTGCTGGCTGTCTGTGTGGCGTATGGTTTTTGTTTGGACAAGATTCAAATCAGACGGTGTGTCCAAGAGTAGATCATTGATATTTTAAGAAACGACGACAAAGATAAATGTTTGGGGTAAAATGCTGTAGTTTGGAGGCTCAAAACAACTTTAGCAATGTAGGCCCTAAAAAGAGAAGGGATTAACGGAATTATACCGCTCAAGAACGACAATAATACTGAACGAGCAAGAGAACAACTTTTTTTTAAATTTAACTTTTATACTGATTAAATTTGTTTTAAACTGCCTCTGAGAACACTAGGATTTCTATTTTTTTACATCTGCTTTTTTTAACAAAGAACCTGTGCTCTTTATTTACTGCTTCAAAACCACTGCAATTTCTGTGGATTTTGCTGAATCTTAAAAAATGAAATCCAATCCTTAAAACCTGGCTTAAACATTGTTGTTTTTTCTCTAGAATTTTTATCATTATGTAAATGTATACAGTGCTGTAGATTCTCTTTATATTTTAAAAACAAAGATACACCTTTCCATAAATTGCGTCACAAGCAACGCTTACCTCGTTTTCAAAATATTGCTATGGTAATTGATTCCCGGATGAGTCCGTAAAAAGTTTATTTGAAAAAGTAACACTTGAAAACTTGAGACCTTGCACTCAAAATAATTTATGAAAACGCCTATTTAAAGCTAACATTTTGATTTCACACCCCTTGCTCGATTTTCTATGAAGAAGGAATTAATATATAAACTTAACTTTTTTGGATTATTTATATAATATAGCGGCGACAAAATCAAGGCAATCAAATAAATTATCGTTACGCTTGAGTGGTTCAAGAAAGAAATATTTTATCTTCAGCATACAGCTGATTGAGATAAATTTATTTAATGGTCGTTCGCAGAAACAAGGTTTAACGAATTGAGAGTAGTTTGGAAAGGTGGTTTCTACGAACTGATTTAAAAGAAAATGTTTTCATGAGTCTTCGAATATTTCATTTGAAATGGACAGAATGTATAAAAATGAAGAATTTCATACTGAAATTAATCTTATTAAGTGTACATTGTATATTAGATGCTTTTATTTATGGACAAAGTATGGCTTTTAACGAACAACAAAATCTGAGTTTTGGTGAGCTTGACACACCGCTAATGTCATTAAAGGAACAGCAAAACGAAAATGACGATTTCTTAGTACAGATGTGTCGTGAGCGAATTTATCGCTTGGATTATAAGAAGATGTTAGAACAATGTTCAAAAAGTTTGAAATTTGGGACTCATATTTATGATGAAAATTTAAGAACATGTCCTGGCTTTACGAAAATTATTGATAGGAAAATCAGAGAAACGGGCGAATATAGTTCTTTCAAAATCAAAACATTTGATAATAACAATATGCCGAAAACTTTTGGTGGAGATTCGTTTCGGGTTTTCGTAAACGGGACATCTTCGCTAGAAGCGTTCGTTTACGATCTCGGTGGAGGTCTTTACGAGAGCACCTTTTTGATTTTGGACCCTGGTGTGTATGAAATAAAAGTAATCATGGAGGGGTCTATTTGTAGTAGTTATGTCGACCCTCCAGATGATTGGTTTAGAAAAGGTAACCACGTGGCTGTTTTATTTTCTGGGAATCTATCTTTAGCGTTCAGTCTACTACTAATTCGTGATATGCGCCACTGGAGAGTCGTCTGAGAACTTTTAAAATCTTCCACCTAATACGTCACTTAAAAACAATAGAAAAAGTGTATTTGGGTGGAACAAAAAAAGAAAAGTTGCATAAGTTCGTACAGCCATTGCAGTGGTGCATACCATGAATTAGTTCCGTCAATGTAAAACGCCAAAGTGAGAAGACTTTCGAAGCAAAGCACTGTATCCAGTGGCAAATCTCTGGAGAGAGGTGATTCAAATTTATAAAGAAATGAAGATGAAGAATAAACATACAGTGATTTCTCTCGCTAATTCAAACTTTTATTATTCGAATCTTTCAATAATTCGAACTAATTTTCAAAAAACTTCGTAAAATACTCTAACAACTATCAACCTCGTCCCCGTGTATTAACGGCAGAGAATACCCTCGTGTGGGCTGATACGAGGTATTATCTCACGCTATCAGTGGCGAAAAAATGCTGATAATACGCAGGGAACAATTATCAGACAGAGGAGCAAAAAAGTTTACAATAACTAAATTTGATTTCAGGCGATTTCAACGGACATTTCCAAGACGTTTGGTCATGGAAGAACACTGTGAAAGCCAAAGAATGGCGTTACCTTCTAAGTGAAATGATATGGAAAGAAGTGGCCACTTTTAACATTGAAGTGAAACCAGGGAACAAGCATAGAATACAAGGTAGTAAGAGTCTAACTCTGGCCAGAAGTTTAAGGTTAGTTTTAACTTTTCTGGTGCCAGATAAATGATATGCTCCGTCCATATTCACTCGGTCACCTCAACAAAAAACACTTTCGTCGATATTCTGGGGTCCTATCCGGCAATCAACCAGTAAAAAACGCCTTAACAGTTAACAGGTAGGTATAGCAGAGCATAAAAGGTATAAACTCTTTTAAAAGAATAACTCGAGTGAGGGAAATCCTAAATCTATCTTGATTGTCTTCAAATATACTCATCTCAAAATATTGAACATAAAGATGGATTTAAAATATGTTGCTTTTTTCCTAGATAATCTAGAGAAGATAAAAGATTGGCAAAACCTCTGTATGCTGGATATGAAATGTAAATTTCTTGATGATGGTTTCGGAAGATGGAAAGAAAAGGAATGGTTTCCTTTTGTCAGTGGTAAGAGATTGTCTTTCGTGGGTTGCAAGATAAGAAATCAAAATTTTCACTTTAAGGTTCGGGATTTCCCCCTTTTTTGAGACTTTTAAAGGAAACGAAAACCATGAAAAGTCTATAAATCCCTCTAAGGTTGGGAAATTTTGCAAAAGTCATGCTTAGCGGTAGATAAATTGACCTGTTTAATTTTGGTTTCTCCTTCACATCAAACAAAACTTTGCAACCAAAACTTATGCGGCTTTATTCTAGAGTATGTTCTCCATGGTTTTTCCTTAACTGCCGTAAATTCATCATTCCTTGTCCATTTAGATATCAATACTTTTGGAGATGAGCGTTTGAAATTCAGACCGAGAGAAAAAGAGGGGGTGTTGTGGATATATGGAGATTGTTATGCTTTTCATCTGTTCGAACAAGTTTGGAATACAACATTATGTAACCAGCAATTCGCAACATGTAAAAAGTAATTTGCAGAACAATTTTTTAGATTTTAAATTTCCCTCTGATCCATCCAAGCAGTCAATATTCGTCAACTTTTTGAATTGCGTGAACATTAGGATTGACAGATCTCTGTTATATATTATATCATGGACTAAGTATTATGGCATTTTTTCAATACTAGGCACAATAACCAAATCCCCCTCTCCTACGATCAAAGTTTACAGAAAAAAAAGGTTTGCTTGGTCAGTACATATCTTGCCTCTACAGCTTTGTCTGGGCTGCGGGGGAGAGGTCCAATTTCATTAAACTGTTTGACACATTAAACAAAATAAGTTTTTAGCTGAAACCTCATACACGGGCGATGACAGAGAAAATGTTGTCTATGGTCCTTGACAAAACGTCAGATAGGAATTTTAACAAGGAAATGTACCCTACATATATACCAGAAGAATATAATTATAAGCTTCTTAGATTGACTACTTTTTTTAAAACAAGAACACAATTTTCATTGAGACTATAAAAGTGGCAAAGTGAATGGATTAAAATTTTCTGGTGGAACTGAAAAAAGAGCTTTGTGATTTATTTTAATTCATTATCTTCCGTTCATAGAACATACAACTGGGTGTATCCACGAAAACATGTAAACCCCCGCAAAGATTGGACAATACATTTGAACAGACATCACGACTTGGACATACCATGGCTTGTCAACTATTTCAAATCTGTCATCACCAGAAAAGAACTCAAAGAGACAGACAGTGGAATGCTTCTCAATCTCGGTCTGCATTTTGTACGAACATCCTCATTTGAACAATACAAGACTTTGATAGACAGTTTTATAAAAGTTATTCGGGCATCAAAAACAGACGTAGTTTGGAGAAGCACCACTTCAATTTACAAACGAGAAGATAAAACTCATAAAAGATTTCAAACCAATCAAGTAGGTGCTGTAATCGGATCTCTTGATGGCCCTTTCTACGGTCCTAATTGATTTAACGCATACAGTTGATTCTCTCCCGGGGGGGAGGGGTACTTGGTCAAAATGGGTGTCAGGTATGTGCGAACCATAAGTGTCCCTTTTTTAACTCGTAGCAAGTATTACCTAAACCACATTCCAGCTGTAAGAGGATCACAGCCTTAGCTGGAATTATAGAAAGAGTCGACTGATAGAGGTTCGAATTAGGAGAATTGACTGTACTCTCATTATCCAATTTTGAGTTAAACTTAGAGAGAGAGTTTGTATGAAAAGTGTACGTGTTTTAATTTAACACCGATTTGTTAGAACCCCAAAAATATAAGTCAAGTAAGTAAGTCTGCGACCGCAGTCGGAGGCGACCCGAAGGCTCCTCTTTCGATAGCTATCTACCCGAAGGTAGGGGAGGGCGCCACTCTTTCTCCCTGGATTTCTCCACTTACCCTTGATCCTTCTCTTAGTTGCTGAGCATCAAGCAGAGAGACATCAAGTACCATTTTGGGAATCTTTGGTATGACCCGGCTGGGGGTTGAACCCACAACCTTGCGAACCGTAGCCGGATGCTCTACCACTGTACTACGGCCGCTATATAAGTCAAAATTCAAGACTTAAGGGCTCTGACCATAGTCAATTTTCAATATTTGCCACGTACAAAATATGAATTTCTACTTGATGTAGCACACAAAACTGTGGCATGTTATACATTCTCTGTTAGGCCAATTATCCTTGAGTCTGAAAATTTAAGAATAAAAATGAAAATTTGATGAAGTAGAAAATGAAGAATTTTGCGTAGAAGAGATCATATAATCCAAAATTTGCAACAACAGAGTATTTAAGGGCCAAGAGTTTTTATATTTTCCTTACATTTTTACCAAAAACTTTTCTTTTCAGCGCGCCTTATTATTCAACGCGTACGCAATGTCAGCTATGTGTAAAGCGGGCATCCCGATCATAGACGTGTACCCGATCACCGCAGCGTATCCCAAAAAACCGAAAGACGGAATACATTTTTCGATGGCTCTTTTAAAACCTATGGTAGAAGTTTTAAAGAAATATTACGAATTTTTATAATGTCATGTACTTTTGTAGAATATTCGAAATTGGTGATTATTTGTAAGTAACTTTTTTTAGATTTCAGTAAATACAAAACCTTTAATCAAATATAAACAACAAGAAACATAAAGACAGACAGACAGACAGACAGACAGACAGATCAACGAACGAAAAAAAGTTAGAAAAATAGGCTACGTCATATCTTCCTTCGTTTCGAGCCCAGAGCTGTCTATTGTGTACTATTGTGTAGACTACGAGAAAACGATTTTTAAACAAACAATCCAAAAAAACTTTTAAAATTCTTGGAAAACTTGTCTATCAATGGAATTTTTGACGATGAAGGGGGTATAATTTGAACATATTCAAACTTTATAAATATATTTCAACACATACTTGACTACCTATCAATTGTCAGGGTATAAAATTACAATCGAAATCCTTTGTGGTTAAAGTTAAAAAATGATATGAAAATTCTTGTCTTTACTCGACTGGAAGACCTTGGATTGTAAAGTATTCTTTTTGTTGTCGTTTCCTAGAAGGTCGACTGTGTAGTGGTGAGCTGACGATTATGCAATAAATTGATCAAATATTTGATTTTATTTGGAAATCTTATTTGAAAAAAAAGTTGCTTAGTCGAACCAATGCTTTGCAGTATTCATAGAAAATTCGTTAGATTTTTGCAGATTTTTGCAAATTTTTGGAAAAGGCAGAACAGTTAACACTATCTGTGGATGTCAACAATGGAAGACGATGAAGGTTGTGGTTATAAACAAAATTAACCACTGGTTCTTCTGGATGACTTTGATATCCCTCTCCAAATACGTTGGTATCCCAAGCATAGGTAAGTTCATTTTTAAAACAGCGAATATTCGATATTGTTAGCTTCATGTATTCAAATCAAATTTCCTTTTCAAAATGTTTACAAAATACGAAGTAGGAGTACAAAGTCGGTTATCAAAATGGTTGGTTGAAAATAAAATTCGGCTCGCAAACTGATTATATGTAACTGAAGTTATTAGAAATTTGTCTTATACTGCCGTGCCAATTCGATCTTATTTCAAGTACTAACCAACATTGTGTGGATAAAGGGCTTTTAAAGTATGAAAATACAGTGGAGTCTCCATAACTCGAACACGCACGGGGAACACACAACTTTTTTCGATTTGAGGAAAATTCCGATTTATGGAGATTGGTTTATATAGCATTGTTAACTGAGGGAACCAGAAAACTTGTTCGAGTTAAGGAGACATTCGAGTTAAAGATGTTCGAGTTATGAAGGCCTCCACTGTATATTGCCTTAATTTAACTTTCTTATAGTATGTCCTTATAAAGACTTCAAAGATATCTATAAAATGGATCGAGAGATATCTGAACGAATCAAAGAATTCGAATACAGTTTAAAGAATAAAGACGTTATGCAACGGAAATTCGAACTCAAAATGGCTGGCAGCATATCTGAAGGAGGTTTCTCTGCACGTTTTTTCAAGGCTACCAAACAAAAAGCTCTCGAGTTGGATATAGAATTTATTTTCGTTCAAATTTCAAAACCCAGCAAATCATGTGTCCAAGAGATCAGTGAAAAGCCTGGTTTTGTGCGAATCAAGCTTAGTGGAGATTGCCAGAATTTAACAGTTCCGGATAAAAGCAAAACCAAGGACCATTTAAAAGAGGTTAAACTTTCAGAAGATGGTTATATCAAAACCTTCTCCCTCAAAGAAAATTGGCTTGATAGTATATTTCATTTTAGCACCAAGCGACTTAAAAAATCAAAAAAAGGCATACAATGGTTAATAGCGTTTATTTTGAATGTTCCACTCTCAAAAATTACAATCAGTAATCCATTTCGGAAGATTTCAAAAGCTGTTTGTGAGGTAGCATATGATGTAGAGTATGCAAATCAAAAGTGGACTTTATCCTCTGATGTTTCAATCATAATGCGAGTTGACTGGAAGCCGAGATATCTGTTGGAATGGGAGAAACAAAAACGAAACTGGCCTTCAAATGTACCAGCCTATTTGGTAAAGGAGGAGAGTTTCATCATAGCCAAACCTTCGTCCGCCGATCGAGATAACGTGGATACAACTGAATTCAGGTATTCATTCGGACATGTGGAGAGAAAGCTTGTCTCCTTACAGACACCTACTCAAAGAATAGTCTACATGATTTTCAAATCTATTTTCTACAAACATATTGTGCCATTGGATAGTGAAAAAATTAGCTCATTTCTTGCAAAGTCGGTAATGTTCGACACATGTGAGAATATACCATCTGATGATAAAAGTTTTTGGAGTTCCGATGTTGAAAATATTCGAAGAGTTGTACTCTACTTGTTAGACAAACTTCAAGAAGGGTGCATCAAAGGTTTTTCACCCTACTTATTTATCCCAGGAATCAACATCCTAGAAAATTACGATGTAGATTTACTGAGTAAAATGATTGATCAAATAGAATATTTGAAGGAAAACTTTGACGAGATATTGTTAAACACTGCACGAGAGCGTAAAGAGTTGATAGTGTTATTGAAAAATGCTCGAAATGCTTTAGCTCATGTCAAAGAGAAAATAAACTTTATCTTCTCAACGAACGAATTGAATTTAGAGAGATTATTGCGTCCTGGAATAATAACATTCCGCGAAGATTTCATATTTGAAAGTAAGGACGAATCAGACAATATGGTTCTTGACGACGATGGTTTTTCTTTTGTCTAAGAAATTTCAATGTTTTTTCCATCATACATTAAATGTTGTATGGTAGAATGGATCTTAAATAAATTGATGTCCATTATAAAGCATCGATAATTGTGTTCCAATTGAACAGGCACTACCATACTTATTTATTATATAATCCCCTGGAATTTTGGCAGTGGCACGGCTGCTCTTATTTAAACATGATTTTTAGGCTTATGTTCATAAAGTATTTTCAACGCATATTTAAAATTACCATTTTTTTACCATTTTTGAAATCTGAGTCCTAAGACTCAGACTGTTCTTTTTAGTTGTTCAATGGCTTTCCAAATAAAAGCGTGTAGATGAGTTACTAAACTATACAGGTTTGATCGAAAAGAAGGGTTCGAAAAAGAAATCGAAAAGTTGGGTTCGAAAAAGAAATCGAAAAAAAGATCGTAAGGGCTTGGAAAAGGTGATCATTAAGTCTAAGATTTGGTATTATTTAAATTTATAGGATTTTAAGATGATTAAACTGTACAATTATTTTTTATAAAAATTACAAAATTATCGAATATATTTCTAAGACTCTAAATGGATTACGATTAATGAAGGTAGTCTGATTATTGGATTAAAATCATCAAGTATTAGTGTTTGGTTGAAGTTATATTCTGCGTAGTGCAATAGAGATAAAAATTACGTTTTACCAATTCAGAATCTAACGAGAAACCCACTTTTAACGCTCTAAGGAATATTATACTGAGACTGGGCCCTATCGTAAAAAAATAATAAAAATTCGAACGAAGAATGGGTCAAGGACGATTGTTCTATTCAATCGTTAGATACCAACCTTTTTTCAGGTGAAACAAGATGTAATCTTTTAAATGTCTCATTTGATAAGAAAAGCCGATCAAATCGTTTAGAAAAAAAATAGATAAAAGAGCTAAATAGTTACTTGTTAGAGATTAGTCCCAGTCCCCGCTGTCTTGTGATTCTGACCGATCTTTCGAGGGCGGTGGTATCATGGAAGAAATTTTATCCATTGGTGACATTGGGGCGGGGTCAGCGTTCGAACGCTCTTCACGCCCTTCTTTTTTTGAACCCGAGATTCCTTTACGACGCATGGTTAATTTGCTGAAGAGATCAGACATCAAATCACCTCCGCCCCCGCCAGAACTAGTTGCAGCTTTTTCTTGTTTTCTCTCCTTTTTGCGTTCTTTTGCATTTTTTAATTTCGCACCCTTCTTTCCACCCGCGCCACGGATGGCGGCCATGAGACCAGCCCGCCCATCATCTTCAGTCACTTCATCCGGAACATCGGACGGTTTTCCCTCCGGTTTGCTACCACCTGAAAAGAAGGAAAATCACACGTTTAATCTACCAAGAAGAACCAGTTACACTGTTAACTTGAAGAAAGATTTCCTTATGATCATGGCATAATATCCTCGTATATACTGAAAAAATTGTCTTGAGTTTTATTGAGTATTTTGTTTATCCAAATATCAGTAAAAAATAAGACAACAAGACAAACAAGTCATTTTGTGAGCAAATGTAGAAATCTCGACATTGAAAAAAGAGGTTTGACCTGACCCAACAAGCAGTATTCAAACAGGTCCGAAGGAGCACAAGATTCATAAAAAATCTCAAATCCTTAAAAGCCGTTTAAACATTCAAAGTATTCAAAATCATTTCATACCTTCTTCGTCTGGCATTGGTGGTGGGGGAGGAGGTGGAGGCATGGCTGTCTCTGTCGGTGGTGGGGGTGGAGGCGGTGGAGGTGGTGGTGGTGGGGGCTCCTGCAGCTGGGGGTGGGGGTGGTGGAGGTGGTGGGGCTGAGGAGTCTCCTCCGGGTGGCGGTGGCGGTGGAGGTGCGGTGGAGGAAGGGTCGGGTAAGGAGGGTACATCTTCACCGATGGTTGGTAAATCGGGAATGTTCATGGGTAATGAAGGAGCGATTGACATGCCACTGTCACCACTGTTAATAAAAGAGAAAGACAATGATGTTGGAATCAAAGAATATGTCACTCAATTAACATCTGTCCAGTATTGTTCATTATTGCCAACGAAATTAATGTTAAATTATAAGCAGACGTCGAGCAGCTCGAGCAAATCCATCACCTTATTTTGACACGAGTGAAAAAAACTCAAAAAGTAATGAGGCTACTAAGTAAAGACAGCAGTGTTACCATTATGACGAGTTCCAAAGTTTTCTTCTTTATTTCAAATTGGGATTGCTTTTATTGAAATTACCTGAACGCAATATCATCAACAACGCCAGGCAGATCCGGCAAGTCATTTGGGACGTCGATTTCAGGAACATTTCCAAGGCCAGGCATGTAGAAATAATTATCTGCAGTACCACGTTCCAGTTCTTCCCTGTTGGTAATGGTGGTGGGTGCTGCCCCGATATCTTCCTCTTCCTCCTCCATGTTCGCTCGCGTCTTCGTGACTGCCCCTATTTAGTGTCAGAATAGAAGTAGGTTAAGGGAATTTAAATCAAGGAGCATTCTTTTGTCAAAACATTTATCCTTCTTCCAATTTTCTACTTTTCCTTCTTTCAATTTTCAATTTTCAATTTTCAATATTCCAAATTTTCTGAAATCTTTTGAAATCTTTGCTTTAAAAAAGATCTTCAAATTGATTGAAATATACAAGAACCAAGAACGCATATAATAAATACATCATCAAAAAGCATGCATGCATGTTCCGTTCAATCAATTTTTGACGACATTTTTGGTCAAAAAATTGAATTTCGATGATAATATTCAATTTTCAATTTTCGAGTTAAAAAATTGGAAATTGAATTTTGATTGAAAGTTTCAATTTTATTTTCATTTTTGCCAGAAATGAACTGAAATTTCCAGTTTCATCTTTGATTTTCTAATATAAACTTCTTGCATTGAAAATTGAAAATAATATTTTCAAATACTGAAATTGTGTCGTGAAAAATTGAATTTGACAAACCAAACCAATTTGTAAAAAAAAACGTCTCGGATAAAAAAATTGAAAGTTGAAAATGATTTACAACCAGTTACAAAGAAGACAAAGGAAACAATAGCTTTATTCAGTCTCTTCTTTGTTAGTCTAATTTTTCTCTACATCAAGGAGTTAGGTCATTTGAAACTTTCTGATTACTCAGTACGTCAAAGGTCCCTTAATTGACAGGTAGTTGTGCCACTGAGGCTGAAGAAATTTCATTCCTAACACAGTCCTGTGTATCCTAAAGACTTAATCAAGTACTTTCTAAGTAATTACAAGTTTTTTTAATAAGAACCAGTAAGTATAATTTGGCTCAGGCTGGGCTGTTCTTAATTTTTTGAATTTTACAGGCTTAAATGAGGCCCCCCCCCCCCAGTCGACCGTCAATTCAGGTATTCACGCGCAAATTTTTTTGCCAATTCACGTATTCACGCGCGAAAAAAACCATTTTCACGTTCACGCGCTGATTTTGCTTTTAATTATTTTGTTAAACGATTGTGACCTTATTGGGCTAAATTTTACCTTTTTATGACCAACATAAAGTTTTCTGCAGTTTTTTGACCTTATTCTCGACAGCGTCTACCTTTTAAGACCTCTTACAATTATTGGAGGTTTCATAGGGCAATGTTTAAGGTCTGTCTATCACGTCTATCACGCCAAAGTTACAAAAAAGTACCTCTCTGGCGTACGGTGGTATAAACCTTGCCTGAATTTGCTTTTTAAGGGAGGTAAGGTGCAAAGTTAAGCCTTAGCTTTAAGGTTTCCCCCCAAATTTTCTTCCTCGCAGGCCCTAAATATGTTTTATTTTGAGAATAAATTTAAATCGAGGTTTGGCCCAAATTCATGGTCTGGAAAATCGGGAGCTTGAAAGAGGTGGTACAACCAGAGGACGCAAATTCCAAAGTTTGACCCCCTGTCTCTCATTGAAGAAAAGCTGTGGAAAGGAAAAAGCGAGCGAAGCGAGCGCGAAAATTTTTTGACAACTTTCACTCTTTCATTGCTGAGAAAACGGCCTTAACACACTATTGTTACCCTAATATGCCTTGTTTGGTCATACAATTCATTCAGAATCTTTGATTATTTTCAACACTGACCATTTACTGGTACAAATCTGGTACGGCGAGTGACGTACCTACCTTACACGGTGCGGCGTCGCAAGAGTTTTTTTTCTGAATGTTCGATGATGCAATCATATAAAATGTTTTAGAACTATCTACCTACTTTTGTAAATTATCGAATAATCAAATACCCTTCACTGTCTCCAAGTTCATGCGGTATCATTATGTGTACTGCATTTAGTAACAATATATAAGCGATTACAGAAAGACGACCATCATTAGCGCCGACGAAGATAATTTTCTCATTTAGACTTTTTTGTTTTGGCTCAAAACACTTTCGCTGGATGCAATATTTGCATCACAAAATGCGCCCTTAGAAAAATAAGGAGAAAATATTTGTTTCTGTTTCAATTTTTGATTATTTTGAATAACTTTACAATGGCAATAGGTCAATATGATATCAAGGATTATGCGAGCGAAGCGAGCAAGAAAATTTTACATATTTAGGTTTATTCAGTTTTGTTTTAGACAATAATTTGCTTTTCACGTTCACGCTCAAAATCTCGATTCACGAATTCACGCTGGTAAAATCTTATTTTCACGTTCACGCGGATATCTCAATTCACGTATTCACGCGTTGAAAAAGTCCAATTCACGTATTCACGACAGAAAAAAGGGTCATTCACGCGTCACGCCAGCCCCTGGGGGAGCCCCTTAAATGTTCTTACGATATTTTTTACTTGAGAACTTAAAATAGATTTAAAATCAGTACTTTTTTAGAAATCTGAGGCTCAGATTGTTCGTAATTTGTTCTTAGGTCTTGGCTTAAATTTCAGCCTCGTTTTCTTGTAAAATTGTTCTTATAAAAAAGGGCGTTGCTCAATAAAAAAGGCACACTGCAGGACTATGTTTGCAGACAAAGACCAAAAAGTATCCGAAGAGTGTATATTACGTAAAGGAAGTTTTTCCACGTGAAATTTATGTCATAGTGTATTTACCCAGAAGGAAATTACACTGCAAAAGACCTGGGAACTAGACATCAACAAACAATAAAACATTCTACTTTTTTGTTCTTTTTTGGTACACCGATGAAACACTGCTTGTTTTCAGAATCTGATTTCATGGAAAAGCAAACGTGATAAAATTAGTTTTGTTTTGTCAATTCAATTTTTCATTACACAATTTTCAGTATTTGAAAATATTATTTTCAATTTCCAATGCAAGAAGTTTATATTAGAAAATCAAAAATGATGCTGGAAATTTCAGTTCATTTCTGGCAATAAACAAAACAAAAATTGAAATTTGCAATCAAAATTCAATTTTCCATTTTTTAACTCGAAAATTGAAAATTGAATATTGCCATCGAAATTCAATTTTTTGACCAAAAATGTCGTCAAAAATTGAATGAACGAAACATGCACACACGAAAAAGTCATACTCAAGTTATAATTTACTACTTCAGTTCGCTCTCTCCTCCCTTTAATGATATGATGGTAAGAAAAATTACTTTGAAAGTATATACATATAGAAAAAGCACTAACCTGCAAGAGGATCCATGATGACATATTTCTTGTATGGATTTTCCGCCGTATTGAATAACAAGAGAGAACTCACTGTATCAATTGTTTTGGGTAATTTACCAAGCCCTTCTCCTTTCTTTTCCCCATCCTCTTTTTTATTCTGTTTAATATTGACACTGTAAAATTGCAATTTGTCCTTGATTGAATTAGTATCTGCACTTTTGTGTTTGCTAGAAATCTCTAGTTGTGATCTTTGTATTTCTTTTAGATTGTTTTCAATATCAAAGATTGATTTGTAAACTTCAGACACCTCCTCGGCTGGGTATTTGGAGCTTGAAAACACACGTATGGCCTTCTTCGAGCCTTTCAAGGCATTAATTTTGGCTTGAGCTGAATCAGTTCTTTTATTGACCATATCCAAACGTTGTTGACACTCAGTTACTCTTGTGGTAATCCTGTTAAAAATGTCTTCAGTCACATTTTCCAGGTATTCCAATGTATCAGCAATTTGTAAGACAAATTCTTCTTGACGCAAATCATGAGAAATGATAGGTACATCGTACGGTTGCATCTTTTGAAGTTACTTTTTTTCTGAAAAGATACAATTTTGGTAATATTATTTCAAAATTTCAAAGTTAAAAGGATAATCAGATAGTTCGAGATATTTACAAGCTGTAAAGGCTGTAAGCAAAAACTCCAAATCTTTTTTGTATGTTTTCCATAGTCGAGATGTTCTTGACTTGTAACAAGGAATCGGTATTTTTAACATAAGAACGATTTTGGGTTTTTTCCTTAGGACTACAAGGACATGCTTTTAAATTTTTCCTAATGCAGGTCATATCTTAAAAAATACCAGTAAATACTATATTTTAAAATTTCACATTAAAATTATTCATAATATCTTTGCACTAGAGTTAGCTTAAAAATAAAGAGTATTTTTCGTCACTTTTTGTCCTTCATACTCGCTTGTCGTTTAAAATCGAGTTATAAGTGTATCGTCGGAGACTTCAACTATAAAGATATCAATTGGAAAAATTGGTCAACTCCTCACGATGACATGAAGGAAGACGAACAATTTCTCGAAGCTTTAAGAGACTCCTTCTTTTACCAACACGTCAATGAACCAACGAGAGCTAGAGGTACCGATACGCCATCACTTATTGACCTGATTCTGACAAATTAGCCAGGTTAGCAACATATCCTTTCTTTCACCACTTCATAAAAGTGATCACAGTGTTCTATCATTTACGTTCGAATGTTACCTTGAAACAGAATGCATTATTGAAAACTATAACTACAATAAGGCAAATTTTGAAGCAATGAAAGGACATCTTGAGAACTCTGACCGGGTTACAGGTTTCCATCAAAAAGCAGGAAATGCAAACGTAAATGATTGCTGGAAGATGTTGCGAGATAAATTATTCGAGCTTACAATCGGTACGAAGGGGAAACATGCCTACGGAAGAGAACAGTTTCAAAAATTCAGTACTGAGTGTGTGACATTTTTGAAGACCTTTACATTATATCTTATAGAAGCAGGGTACCTTATGCTTAGTAGCTATAATTTGGATATAGTTAAGCCAGATATTTTCGTTAAATAATGCTTTAAATTTTACCTTTACTGACTTATTATATCTCAAGTTATAGCCAGAATCAAAATGTGACAAAAAGTGACATACTTTACTACTACTAAGAGTTTTCAATATTAATGGAAACCTGCTGAGGTCTGAAACCTGTAATTCGATAATTAGGTAAAGAGTAATACCTTATCCTTATCTTAAGTGACTTTTAAATGACATACTAAACTGTACTAAAAGGTAAAATGTGACAAAAAGTGACTTACTTACTACAGAAGCTCGAAAAAGGCACAAAAATATCCTAGGGGTAAAATATATATTTTTCTACATAACAATGGCCAGCAATGGCAATGAACATTAACTTAGTGTGTTTTAGGCACAATATAAAGGGTTTCAAGTGACAAAAAGTGACTTACTTTATTTACTTTAGTCCAAAAAGATATCTTTCTGGTTGAATTTTACATTTTTCGTTTTCATATTACAAAAACTTTTGTTATAGTAAGTCAGATTTTGTCACATATAAGTTAATAGTAATTTACTACAATATTTTCACCTTATTTGTTTTAATCATATTTCATGATTATTGTTAGGGTATTTTGACAGGGGAAATGAAATCTTGAATTTTTCCATCAAAGTTTGTATAAAGTAAAGTAAGTCGTATACAGGTCACATTTACACACTCGAGTCACATTTTTAGTCCTCTATTTAGTTCGTAACAATTTTAAAGAGTTCTGATTTAAAGAAAATAAGCCTTTTGTAAGTTTGGAGCTGAGATTTCCCCAATTTTATCACCCAAAAAGTAAGTCATTTTTTAGCACTTTTAACCAAAGCGGGTCCTTTAACACTGGTGTTTCAGAAGTATTCAAACATGGATTTGTGTGAAAATTTCTTGAAAGTTTTGTGATAAATTGTGACACTACTTAAAGATAAGAGTAATCATTTAGTAAGTATTTTATTGTCACAAATATGACTAATAAAATTATTTTTTAAAAACCGAAAATTTCCTAAAATTTCAAAGCTTTTGATAAATTTTCACTAGATTTTATTAAATTTTTTAAAATATTTTTGCCCTTTTTTTGTGTTCTAAAAAATGTCACACAATTTTTGAAACTGATCAAAAAAGGGAAGTTTTGCAATAGATCAAGATATTCAACAAAGCTTAAAAGGAAAACGTCGCCTTCATCGCAAATGGATAAAATCAATAGGTACAACTTCGGAACAGAGAAATAGAGCTATTTACGCTACTCGAGAAAAAAGGTTACAGGAAAGATCAACGAAAGAAGAAGACTAGAAGAACGATGTGGTCATAAATCATCACTTCGTTTAACGATGGGTAAGTGACAATCCTACAGAATCAGTTTTGCAGTGTTTTACGAATGAACCTGCTGGATCACTAAAATGAGTTTCCATCACGAACAGACACAAATGTAGCATTCGATCTAACAATCGACATGGTCAAAAGCAACTAAAGGTTTGAATCCTATAAATTGCTAGACCTATGATTCACCCAGTCATGCTGAAAAAGCTGGCCTTTTATAGCCGGTCTTTTTACATACTATATGGCCAAGTCCTTTGCAGAAAGT